>NC_091168.1:21938713-22094799 GCF_040958095.1 Procambarus clarkii | reverse complement strand
TTATTGTGCCTTTTACATTCAATGCTACAAAGTTTTATCATTATTTTCCCTGTTCATCCTGCGGAATTA
Source organism: Procambarus clarkii (assembly GCF_040958095.1). Classification (NCBI taxonomy): domain Eukaryota; kingdom Metazoa; phylum Arthropoda; class Malacostraca; order Decapoda; family Cambaridae; genus Procambarus; species Procambarus clarkii. Next base: position 22,094,730 of record NC_091168.1, on the reverse strand, counting down.
ACTTGAATTCAAATTCAAAACTTGATTAAAAATAAGTTAGTTTTACAGCATAAAAGAATGTTACACACACTCATTTAAGTATACATATAATCTGCATTTAGAAACTACATTTCTCAGCAACAAAAACCCATACTGATTTGTGCTTGCAAGTAAGGCGTTTACTGTGCCACAGGCTACCTACTCTTGGGTCTGACCTTCGTCATGCTGCTGCTCCACCTCTATAACGACATCCCTCAGCTAAACCTGGGGCTCTTCCTCCTGCGGAGCGCTGAGGCTGCCCCGGGCGACCCTGAGAGGATGAGACTCAGTGGCACGGCTGGCGTCACTCCCAAGTACACACAGGTACCAACCACCCCGTCTTGTGCAAGCTCTACTAGCAAACTCTTTATTTTATGTGGTGGGGAGTGGTAGGAGGAGGGGTGAGGCAGGGTGAAATGTAGGAGGAAGGGAGGGTGAGGCAGGTTGAAAGGGAGGGGGAGACAGGTTGAGATGGAGGAGGGGGGTGAGGCAGGTTGAGAGGGAGGTGGTGGGAAAGCAGTTAGGGTGGGTGGGGAGGAAAGGGGCGGGAAGGCGAGAGGTAGGAGGGTTACTTATTAAACAGTGTTTACGGAGGAGTGAGGTCGTAGCTATTTATTTCCCACGAGTAATCCGCGATTTCCCGCGATTTATTTCCCCGAGTAATCAGTTCATTGCATTAACCATTGTGCCACACAAAGCTGCACCCTGCAAAGTTAAGGGTTTAATTATGGTTTAATTATTCTATAGGACAAAATACAATATCATCCAAATAAACCCCTAATAATGTGTGTAAAATTTACAGCAGCACAACGATCAGACAGTCCGCCAGAATGTGAAGGTGGTATCAAGGCCAGTAGACTCCCCAGTCCTGAGGAAGACACCACTCCCGTCCATGCACAGATGCCTCCAATTATTCCAGGAAACCAGTGAAATGCATGCATTTTCTTGCTAATTTATGATATAAGCAGTTTAGCTCTTTCTTGCTAATATATTGTATTAAATAATACAGTATTGGCTCCAGTATGCCAAAAAAAACACTAACAATGCCTGAATTATTCTGTTTCAGGCTTAGAATATAAGCAATTATAGCTATTGATGTTGCACTTCAATAATGTTATAGCCCATATTTTCATATTATGTAATTGAAAGAAATTATGCTAATATTGCAGCTAAAGGAGTAAATTTTACAAGATAATTAGAAAGGTTAATTATCCTTTCAAAGTCATGTTAATAAACATTATTGCAATAAGGGTATATAAAAATAAAGGGTAAGCCATTCATGAATTATACTATTGTTATGCACAAACTAGAACATTCTTTCACGTTTACAAAAATGTAAACGTCTACAAGTGATCGAAAGTTTATTTTTTGTCATTATTTTATCAATATAAAATCATATTCGAGCCTTGCTTTCTTTTGCTTCTCTCCCCATAAATTTAAGAAAGGATTACATTCTTGATTTCTTGTATTATATTTAAATGTGGCAAAGGGAATTTCTATTGTCTACACAACTTTGTGAACAGTGTAGCGTGCATTCTACAAATTAGTTAATTATAGGAACAAAGTTCTAAGACCGTGCGATTTTACCAAATAGTAATACAGTACTATCCTTCAAGAGAGAGTTACTTTTCATTCAGGCATTATACCAAAAATTAAAACCCATCATTTTATCTAAAAGATTGCACCGAATTTTGCTGATTATCTTCATCTTTAAGTGAAATTGTTAGATGTCATTTTTAATTTAATATTGTTGATCTTTGTGTACAATAATGGATATCTAAGATGCATCTCTAAGTCTTAATAAATTGAAACTGAAACTAACTGCTGACACAAAGAAATACAATTTAACGTGTGTACATTTTTTTCAGTTGAAAATGCTGTCTAACTTCATGTATCAGTGGAGTTCCAGCTTAGACTTGAAAGGTACACAGGCATAATTCTTATTGCTATTAATACCATAGTTTGCTGTTGAATTGGCAAATCTGAATTGTTTGGAAAAATACCTGAACAATATCAAGTTGTAAACTGAGAAATAAAATAGAGTAGATTAATGTATTTGTACATGTTTGTCTTGTCTTTAAACACTACACATGTTTGTTATTGAAGATGTTATCAGTTGTGAAAGTTTACTCTGTACATGTGGCAGTTGTAACGGTGTGAGAAGTTCTGTTGAAAAGTAAATTACTATCCTTCTGTATTTTTTTACAAATGTCTATCATATTGTCCTGTTTTTGTGTTGTCATTTAAGGGTTGGAAAAAGTTCAGGTATTAGCTGTATATATTTGGAAATGTTGATGTGATGTTTCTCATGAATGATGCAACAAAATGGTTTCTTTATTCAGAATTCAATTAAAACCTCAATATGCACTTGTCCATATTTATGTAGGTACTCTAGCAGTAATATGACATGTCTAGAACAGAAAGTGAACGACCATTATACTGTATTATATAATAATTAACGTGTAGGTAATATACGCAAGATTCTTCATTTACAGTACTGTACTTCTTAAATGCAATTATTATCGTTTACATTTACACACTAATTTGTTTTTAAGAGGTGCCTTCATGGTACTCTAGTTTAAGAAGAATATTTTACTACTTTTAAGCCTTTTGTTAAATTATGATAGTTATTTTATAAGTTGTATAAAAGTCATATATGTATAAGCTGTATAAAAGCATTTGTGTTCATTACATACTGTACAAATAAATGAATCCATTAGGAAAGCTGTCAATCATATACAGTACTGAAGACAAAATGTGGTATCCCTTCCAAAACTCTTGTGAAATATTCAGGTCATTTGATTTTATACATTTTTTATAATTCAGTATTATATGTGCATTATATAATTCATCTATGCAGCAAAGATTAAACTAAATCATTTATCCAGTTAGTAAGAAATTGGTTGTGCGCTGCCATAGCGGTGGTTCTATTGAACATGCAGATTATGCAAGAACAAAGGTTTAGTTTTTTTTTTTTAGATGTTATTGTTCACTTTGCCTTAAAACCAGCCACTAATATATACTGCCACTAGTGTTTTAAATTAATGAAATTATAATGTTTAATTTGAACTTGGAAAAAGCAAAGTTCACAGTAATATGCAGTACTAGTACTCGTATAGCACCTCAGCTATATTTTTGCCTCTTACTAGCATAAAACCCCCCGAGTTCTATCAATGCCCTTTACCAGCAAAAAATACCCGAGTTCCATCAATGATCTTTACTAGCATGAACTGCGATGGTGTTGCCACACCTTTATTCTTCTAGAATATGAGGCATTTACTAACATGCATTGCTAAGCACCATTATAAAAAAAAATCTCAATGTTTTGCTACCTTAATTTAAAAATGCATATCTCGGTCACTTAAATATGCTTTCTAGATTTTTTAATTACAGCTTAGTGTGTACTTTCCCATTAGCAGAGTTTAATTATGCCAGGCCCAAAATGCTGTGTATTAGTGGCTTTAGGCACTGTACTTATGACACTTTGGAATCCTCCACAGTTCATGTATCATCTTATGTATGTACTGTACTCGTGCCTAAATAAAAATGATTGTAATAGTAATGAAAGTCAAAGGCATTTTGAATGAAAATGACTTATGTACTTCATTTTTGTCAGATTGCAATTACACTCACAGTGGCACCCCCACCGTGACTCAATGAAAATAACAAAAACTAACGATATCATTTAAATGTTTATTTTAATGATGGAAGAGGAACAAAAATGAACACTTACCTATGGAAGATACTGTAGTTGTCATAATCCAGCAAGTTGGTTGACATCTTTGATCTTCCTGTTGTATGTCAACATCTGCAGCTTTGTTTGAGAAGAAAAAAGCTGCAAGAAATACCATGTGCTAGGTTGGTATGGATGACCGAAGACCATACACATCTTTGATCTTGACATGTTTAAGTTTCTAGAGGGCACGGCATGTGAGAGACTGAATTTTGATGGCATAAAAATTTATATTTCCTGCCAAAATAGAGGATTGGAGAATGCACCGTACTCTCACCTCGATTTTGGCAGCAGTGACGCTTAGCCAGGTATGTTATTAAACATCGTATACATGACCTTAATACTGAAATTTCACTCTGAAAATGAGTTTTAGAATGTTGATTTGAAAGTCTGCTCTTATTCTCTGAAGCCTTTCTCAACTGTATCAGGGAGAAACATTAAATTCTAGAATGTATGAAAAATCAAATTCTACAGTACAGTACTACATTTTCAATTTCAGAATCACTTTTCAATCTTTTTTCTTCAATTCAATGATAGTGAAAATAGTAAAACACTGTTCACAACATTTAGTGAACAAAACTGGAATATGCAGCAGTTGTATGGTGCCCATATATCTCAAGAAGCACATAAGTAAACTGGAAAAGGGTCTAAGGCATGCAATTAAATTGCTTCCAGGACTGAAAAAAAATAGTTACGAGGAGAGGCTATAGGCTGGCATCAAATGTGCTAAAGCTAGAAGACGAGAAAAAAACAGGTAATATGATCAATACTTACAAAACAGTAGCAGGAACTAACAGGGAGGAGTTCTTGAAACCTGCACCTCCAAGAACAGGAGGTTGTAGATTCAAGCTATGGAAACAAAGTTGCCAAAAAAAAAATTAAAATAGTTTATTTTTGCAAATAGAGCGATAAATGGTTGAATAAGTTAAGGAGAGGTGGTGGTGTGGGACCAAACCCATCAGTAGTTTTAAAGCACTATATGACAGCTCGCTGGTAAGATGGGACACCACGAGCATAGCTCATCCAGTAGCTAAACTTTGTTAATTACACTTACATAATTACAGACTTTGCATAGTATAATAAGGGAGATACAGTACTTATATATACAGTATTACATATATACAGTATAATAATTATAATTTTATCATAGTAAAAAATTATTAATCGCTAAGAACTCTTCATTACCCGGCCAGTATTTGAACCCATGACGTCCAGAATCGCCCCTAAAAGTACACAGTACCGTGACCACCACCATTGATCGGTGTAATACTGTGTACATTTAGGGATGATCCTGGATGTCATCCAGGGTGGGGTGTGTCTGGGGTGTGAGTTTTCGGTTGCATATATCCCTGGGGACCATTCAGGTTTGCAATGCTTTAGCAAGAGCTAATATTCTCTTTGGGTTGAGGTGGTACAGGACATGATTGAGATGAAGTGGATGAAACATAATGGATATTAATAGGCTATTACATACAAGAGCATAAGCAGCTCATGTTCTTGCTTCCACTGTGTGTGTCTGTTGGTTCGGGGACTTGAAGTGGGTAATTACATTCTAATTAATTACAATAGCCACACTTTGAGGGTTAAAGATATTCTAATAGTAAAATTTAAAAACGGGAAAAATTGGTGTCTGCCTTTGCCTAGTTGGTTCAGTGTAGGCATTCAAGGACCCCTTGGTCTCATGGACACCCTATTCCATTACACTGGGTTTGTCCGGTAGCCAATTCTTTTCAGTTTGCCTAGTTTACATTCAAGCGTAATCTGTTCTATTGAGATTAGAATGTATTTTAGGCTTTTGATTAAGAAACATTATTATTTCCCAATTCCTATTTTGATAGGGTGGGGTTCACTTGTTAGAAAGATGAAAACAATGAAACGGAGTTGTTTCTACTCTTATGATGTAGATTCTACTCCTGTTCCTGTATTGTGATGTTTGACCCTTCTTCTTGAGGTTATCTTGAAATGATTTTGAGGCTTAGCATCCCCGCAGCCTGGTCCTCGACCAGGCCTCCTTTTTGTTACACACCCCCAGAAAGCAGCCTGTAGCAGCTGTTTAATTCCCAGGTACCTATTTTACTGTTAGGTAACAGGGGCATCAGGGTGAAAGAAACTCTGCCCATTTGTTTCTGCCTCCACCGAGGAGGAGACTCCACCCTTAATAATAATTTCAACAAACTGCTTCTATTCAGTCCTGTTCATTTCAACTTGGGTGTGTACTGATTATTCTTGTCCTCTCACACCATATCTACTTCCACTCAACCCGCCACATCTACTTCCACTCAACCCAACTATACTATTACAGTACATACTCTTCAATGTTTCTAAAACTTGGTTTTGAATTTAAGAAAAATTATGAGGACATGTACTCTCCTCAAAGTTTTTCACTGTGCTGCGCCAACCGAAAAATCTCGTTCTAAGAGTTGTACTATTTTTTTTTATTTAGGATATATTTTAATGTTTTTTAATGTTTTCATCACTCTTTGTGTTTTGAAATGAAAATTGTTGAGTTTGGAAACATTTTGACATTAACTTTACCTAAACATTTATAAAAACAACAAAAATATGTCCTTAACAATTGCACTATGAAGTTTTTGCCAAAAAACAGGTGTGCAGTGCAGGGGGTTAAGAAACTAAATCTTCAGGGGAAACTAGATGTACAGCAGTGTTAAGTAAAATATTGGCAGCATGTGGTAGACCTTGCCATGTAGGCTACACACTGAGAAAACTTCTAAAGCATATGAAAGCATACACATTCTTTTAATAATTACAGTACAGACAACCACGTGCTTTCTCTTGGGACTGAGACTGAACAGATAACACGTTGTGACGCTGTGTTCGGATAAGTGGTTCATCATCGTGAAATGCTATGGAAAACAATTAATTTTGTAACAGAAATTTGACAGCATTTTGTTTGTATTCACCAATGTGAGAAGTTCTGATCCGCTTGTTAACTTAAATTTTATAATTGAGGAGCATTGTTATTTAGATAGAAAAGGTGGTGATGGATAATAGTATTTTGTTGACTGAAGTGGAGATTAATGGTGATAAGGTAACCTCAGCAGACTACCTTTCACCATGTACTGGTACTTTAATGTACCTAATGCCATTGCAGAGTTTAAAGCATCTGAGCCATCCATTAGTATATGAACACAGCTCAAGTGATGCAGTGTACAGTCACTGGGCAAAATAATTCCATCTTTATTGCACTTTCTTCAGAAATAACTACCCTATCAATTATTCAAACTTTTTTTTTATCCGAATAAACCTAAATAGGAAAATGGGCATTTTTGGAAAAAAGAAGTTGGTAAAGCACATGGCTGTCTGCACTTGCTAACAATTTAAACAAGTTGCACTAAAAGTTCATGAGCCATCAAACATTATGAATACTGTACTGTATTTCTACTTATACCAAGTGCCTGTAACTTACAATACCAATATAGAAACATTTACTATGCCTTGTGAATTTTGATATGATCAAAAGCTGTTTACCATAGTGGCAAACAATGACATATGATCGCATCCTATTAAGCTGAAATCTGAAGAAAATTATAAAAATATATGTACAGTACCTTGCATGTCAAAATACTGTATATAACTCTTCCATTGTATCTAGGAAAACCAGCTATAATTTCTATAGGTTAACCTAAACACATTTAACTGTTTTTAAGTCCTTTGAATAATATCATGAATTAATACAGTAGTCATAAGGGTAACTCATTCCAACTCAATGGCTTATATATTGATGTCTGTGATAATGTAATCATTTCAATGCTAAAGGATTCTTCACTCTTTGGAAGACATTTTTTATGTTTACGTATAAAGTAACCTGAAATGGAGATGATGTTCGTGTAAACTGATACCTACATCAATGGAAGATTGCATTATGATATGTGCCTGCCATCATATACTCGTATCATAATACACTTTCACCGTTACACTTTCTCTTTAAACCTGATCATTTTATATAAAAGAGATGGAACACAAAACCAATATTATTGCAGGTACTCTGCCTCACATACCTGTTGCTGCTAGCGTACTGTGCTGTTAAGTGGATGTTATAGCAGCTTCCATACTCATACGCAGCAAATACTTCACTATAACATAGGCTTTCTACTTGCCATGGGGGAGGGGGTCTAATTTTTGTTCTTAGACAAACAGCAGGCCAACTGTAATTTACAAATATATTAATATTTCTCTTATATATTAATACAAATATGATTTACAATGAAGGTTACAGGTTCTAATGCATCATTTCCAAATTTAATTTTAATCTACTGTACTTTTAGCATGAAACAAATTTAACAGTACATCTTGCTGCAAGGCTGCTGTTTTATTGATTTGGTTTGTCTCCGTTTTGATCAAATGTGTTCATATAACCAGATTATCTGTAGATGCCCATAGTCAGGTACATTCTCATTCCGCTGCTTTCAGTCATGGTTCTTATGACGCATAGTGCTATAATGAAGTCCCAAATCAACAGTGCATTTACTCTTTCCTTCTAATCTACACTCATATTTTGCCATACTGTATTACTTACTGGAAAAAGGATTTATCTACATATGCCTATAAGATGACATTCCATAAATCTCCCATAAATAAATTCCAGTGTTCAAGCTGTTATGAAAATAATAATTACAGTATTTCCAGTTAAAATTAACTAATTTAATTAAAATTAAATTGGCAGTATTTTTGTACTGTGGGCAAATAAACTAATTAGCAGCATTTTTGTACTGTGGGCAATATATCAACTTAAAATTGCATTTTTGAAAATTATTATAAATAAATATAATGTCATTTTTTTTCCCCCATGTGTATCAGTTTGTGTGAGCGGAGATAGGAGTGGAAAAGCCATCGTATGTAAGAGCTCTCTCTGAATTCAGGTCCATATTTTTTTCTGATAAGTCAAAATATTACATATTTGTAACAAAGTTATTTTTGTAAGTTATTTCAAGTATAGTATTAATATTTGAGCTTGGGATTGTTTTCCCCAAGTATATTATTCAACATGTTATATTTTAGATAATATACAGTACTCATAAGTTGAAAATATATATTCTTGTGAAAACTTTGTGCCAAACATTTTGCAGGATATAACAAAGCATTCCAGCATTATTTATTATAAAACTATGTGCTAAATATACGAGAAGATGATCTGTTGGATATGTTATTGCTTGGTATCTTTTGTTATCAAGGTGCAATAGTTTCATAGAGTACGCAAGTGCTGCAGCTACTCAAATTTGACTTTTGTTAAGATATTAAGGTCCACTAATGATCATAGTGTTTTATTATAATAAATGCCAAAATGTAATTTTTGGTCATTTCTTTCTCAATGTAAAAATTATCTACATCCTTCCTCCTGTTTGTTAAAGTGGTGTGTATGTGTGTGTGTGTGTGTGTTCATGTGCATAATTATGTTAATGTGAAAATGCTTTCTCTCATCCTACCTTTGGGTACCGATGGATTAAGAGTGTTGGTTACCAAGGAGAGAATCAGTTGACTTAACTTTTAATGTTAATAGCAGAAATGCATGAAGCACATTAACAAAATACATATACATTAACAAAATATATATACCCAGTATGTATAATGATATTGGTAAATGTGTAGAGTCATTTTCTGGAATCATTAAATGAGTACCATGTAAGTGCTATTGTAACGGTATCACTTATAAACTACATTTTAAGTCAAGTTTTTCTCTAATGCCATTTGTGTTGTCTCTGAAGTGTTCTCACATGTTTGCAGAATTTTGTAAAATGCTGTATATTTTACCTTGTACAGTTGTTGTTGCATCTTAAAAAAAAATTAAAAATCAAAATTTAGGGAATTGTTTAGTTATCCTTGTCAACTGTAAACCTTGGCATGAGCAAACGTTTCAGCTTCAGTACACTATTTTGTGAAATTCTCTGGGAAAATTCCCAAAACTCAGCACTGAATGTAATGAAATGCTTTTTTTCTGGAGGAGTTCAAGTGACTCCCCAAATCTCACTGAGATTGCTAAATACTAAGAGGTCACATTAGTTGCAGAAGTTCTGCAACTAATGTGGTCTCCCGGTTGTCTACCGGGAACTCCTGGCTTCGTTACAGAGGTAATAGCCTCCTGAAAGTCAGTGAGGCTTTGCAAACAATTGGAGACTTCACCAAGCAGAAGAAGCCTTAGAACTACCAAACAGCTCCACAAACAATTCACACACTAGCTCGAAATGCGTTAGTACTGATTGCTGCCACCAGGTGATCCGGTCCCTGCCCTTAATCAGCTAACCACCTCAGTTCTGGAGCTAATGAATAACACACTGATGTAAAGGGAGGAAAATCATGTACTGATGAACGTAAAGGGAGGAAAATCAGGTAGCCCTGGTGGGCTCTTCCAGAAAGAGGCGTTTCATTATATTTAATGCTGAGTTTCTGGAGGATAGCCCTCTGGTGTTTCCCTAAAGCCAACCACAGAGAACAAAAATAGGACTTACCCAGGAGGTAGATTGACACCAAACACTAGGAAAAAGAAGAGAAACCAGGCTGAGAGACACGGCCAAAGGTTAACATTCAACCAACTGGGATTAAGGACACTGACTAAATATCGGGCCGCCAGTACCCTGGTAAAACGCTAAAAACCACGAGCCTAAATATGATCTCATACCATGTTAGAGAAGACTGCAGCCAAAGCCAAATATTTGTGAACTTCACAGGCTGGAGAGTAGACTGCAAGCTGCCTAGATTTAATGACATTGCAGATGACCTGAGAAATTCGAGACTTGGAGCAGGGAACCAAGAAAACTGGGTCAAGCAACAAAGGCATCCATTGAGGCAGAACTAGAGGCACACAGGTAGTAACACAAGACCGCCACTGGACACAACGAATGACGTACCCCCAGCAGAACCAACAAAGTGTCAATCACCAAGAGACCGCTGTGGAAGCCTGCCAACTCATTCTTTGCCAGAAAAGCAGAAAGCTGCCAACAAACATCTTTGGAGAAGATGTTCCTCATGGATGGAGATGTTCCATGTTCTCATCCCCATGGGGATGTTCCTCACATCCCTCAACTTAGGAGAAGGGCCTGAAGCTCCTCAACCCTATAACCAGGGGCAAGAGCCATCCCCAAAAAAATACAGCCTTAAAAACATCATAAGCCAAAGTGGAAACCATAAACCAAGGCAAGGAGAGAAAAATTAAAATCAGGTCAAGTGACCAGGATGACTCAGGAGGAGCATGTGCAAGCCGGACATAAAAAGACGCATGGGCCAACTTACAAAACGGATTCTGTGAAGGTGTCGACACCAAATGCAAGCAATACCAGCTCTACCAATGCCAAACGATACGAGGCAACAGTAGTCGGCATGAGATGCCAATCAAGAAATATCCTCGAGAAGAACGATAGGACAACTGGACGGAGATTGAAGAAAGATGATAAAAAGCCAAGAAATAGCAAAACGAGTGTCAAGCAATCTCATACTGCTGAAACACATAGTGAGAGACCAACAAGCTATTTACCTGCCCACCATACAAATGGTGATAAAAAACATGCTTAAAAAATACCAGACTCATAGAGCAGAGGTGGTCAAACCAGTGAGGTACCTCGGAGAGCTAATTTGTTGGAAGAGCTGGAGCGATAGGAAACGCCTAGGTTCAGATAAAAAGCTAGAAGTGCCGGAAACCAAGGCTAGGCCGGTCACCAAGGAGCACCCACCCAAAGTATGACTCTAGACTAGACAACGCCTGGAGCAACAACTGATCCAGGAGAAAGAGGTAAATGAATCTCTACCTCGACCAGTCCAGCCAAAAACATCCACTGTAATAGCATCACAATTGGGGAACAGTCATGTGAGGGAAGGTTCTGGTTCCATGCTGATGCAAAGATTTCCACTGCAGGGCAAACAAATGTCTTGCAAAGCCAGCAATACTTCATCCAATGTCCACTCTGTGGAAATGGGATGGAACCGAGATAATCTGTCGGCATGAATGTTTGACACACCCCGCATGTGAACCTTGCAAAGAACCAAAACCCAAAAAGATCAAACCGAGATATTGAAGTGTTCAGCTCCACAGGAAAAAGGATCGAATCTGTCTCCCTCGATACAAGCAATGAACCACTGGGGTCATGTGGTTCATTTGAGGTGTGGCATGTCAAAGTGAAGCTGGTGCTTGAGCTTTGGAGAAAGCCAAATCCTCCTCAGGGTCTTTCACACCACCGCAAACTCACATACCATGCGACAAGCCCGAACAAACGGACCCAATCACTGCCCCTAGGTGGATTGGTGATCGCAGGTCACGAAGCCCCTACCAAAGAATATGGTATCCATGAATACCTTAAGCGATAGGGGAGGATGGTGTCTTCCTGCACTACGCTTTCTGTAGTCTGCGGATTTGCTTCAATACCTCCTGTGGAGCTTGGACCTCTCTTCTAACATGGGCCTGGCCCTTTTTCAAGTACAGGTCTGTCTCTGCTTATTGGTTGCAGTATGAAGTCTCAGGCTCATCTTGGCAGGCTGACAGCCCTCTATTTTCCTTTGGGGTTTGGCAAGGGTTCTGTCAGACCTGCTCACTTGACTGCTTTGAGAACTCAATATTCCTGAGCAGGGCTTCATTTGCTTTGTTGTTTGCCCTGGCCTGCCTGTTTGCCCTGGCTTGCCTGTTTGCCCTGGTGCTTTCTAAGAGTGTTGACATGTGGAAGCTTCACGCGTAACTGCCTGTGTTGTCCAGGGGTCCCTTACTGTAGAGAATCACTGGACTCGTTCGCATCTAGCTGTAGTTTTGCGTGTCTGGATCCTCATTGGGGGGCCTTTTAAGCATCTCCATGAGAAAGTCACAGGCATGGGATCTGCACAGAGGAGATATGCAGCCTGCAGTTTCAGCCTTGGTGGCCTTTGCCCAAGATATCATGGAGGAGCAGGTGCAGGACAAGAGTGGGAGTGGGTGTTGGGCAGGAATGGGCGAGTGTTGGGTGAGAGGGAGTGGCTGGGTGTTAGTCAGGTGAGAGTTGGGTGGGTGGGTGTCAGGTGGGAAGGGAAATAAATATACTCTATAATTTGCAAGAAATTTATAGGAAAACATGAAGATACAATTGCAGTTTTAATTTATTAACACATTTCAATATCTTTACAAGAAAAAATAAAAAGGAATTACCTATGCTACAATTTTTAACTACAAATTTTAACATGGTATTTTTGCATATATACAAACAATGCTAAGTCATGACTGCACTTATCTAATACACAAAATATACTACTGGTTGACTGTTTCTAATTTTCTTGTGCGAATTAAACCCAGGAGTGATGCGTCTGCTTCTAGTATTGTCATATCTGTAGACGACCCCAGAAATCGTGTAGAAAGTTCAAGTTCCTGTAGTCGAAGACGAACTCTGGCTCCTCTCACAAAACTCCTGAACATGAAGAGTAGTTTCTCTTTATGAAGAGTTAAGTTAAGAGCTAATGTAGTTGAAAAAATCAAGCATTAATTGTAATGACACACTCTTTTCTGGTGTGTTTCCAATAACTGCATGCTTATGTAGAGGCTACACCAAGACTTAAATTCACATATCAGGCCTCTGAGACCCACAAATCACCTATCAGAATCCAGGATCAGAATTTAGCTCGCTCTACAGAGATGTAGGCTTGGAGAGCGACCCAAAACTGAAAAACTAGCAGTGAATGTAAAGAAATGCCTCTTTCAAGATGAAATGGCTTCTCCCTGAGATGACTCCCATCTATTAGGTCACATCAGTTGCAGTGTTATGTTTGGCCTACCAGGGACCAGAGCCAGAACATTAGTCCTACTTCACAGAGGTGAAGAGAACAGGTGACACTCTGCCACCTCATTGAAAAAGCATTCAGAAAGTCAGCACACCTATACAGTAATGAAAATGGGTATGGAAGACAGGCGACCCAAATTTAACAATACCATATAGGAAGGCATATATAAGAAACAATAAGAGAAAAAGACCTGGGAGTGGAGATAATCCCAACATTAACACTAAAAACTGATGTGAACAGGGTAATTTCAGCAGCATATGGGACATTATCAAACATAAGAATGTCATTTAAGAATCTAAACAATATTTCAAATCCATACACACTGCCTATAGGAGACCATTACTTGAGTATGCAGCTCCAGCAAGGAACCCACACCATGTGAAGCACAAAGAGAAACTTGAGAAAGTTAAGAGGTTTGCAACTAAATTAGTAGCAGAATTGAGAGGTCTCAGCTATGAGGACAGGTTGAGAGAACTCAGTCTTGCAATTTTTTAGGAGAAAAGAAACGGAAGGAATAAGATAACTATGTACAAGATCTTGAGAGGAATAGATAAAGTGGATAAAGGAAAAGGGATGTTGTAGGAGTGAGGGCTGGGGAGCTCCAGTGTTTTTTAAATTTGGGAGGGATAAACAAGCAATATTACAGTGAAAAAGTGCACACCAGTGAATATCTGGCAAACAGAAACCAAAACAAAGTTAAAGAAACATATTAGAAATACCTAGTGTTTTTGAAGGAAATAGTGCGGGGAGCACATGATGACAAAAGCAAAGATGGCCACTGCCATGAGTAGGGACAAAACTAAAGGGTATGATTTTGGTGTCTTTGATGAGGAAAATATTAACACGAGAGGTTTTCACAACAGGTTGGAAAAAATATAGAGTATCATGTGGATATAATTAAGAATTTGAGCAGATGAAATGAAAACTTGGGAAGAAGTCTTCGTAGTGCAGTGGCAAGACACTTGCATCGTGCTTTGCAAGCGATTTGGACTGGGTTCGAATCCTGGCTGGGGAGGATTGACTAGGCAACAATCCTTAACCGTACGCTTCTGTTCACCCAGCAGTGAAAGGGTACCTGGTGGTTGAAAGATCTGGCGGGTCATATTCCAGGGAAAATCAAGATTGCCCAAAATGCTATGCGTGCTAGTGGCATTACAAGAACGTTATAAGAATGTAAGAAGGTTACAACTCTGGAAGACCAAATACTGTATAGGAATTATGTAAGAATAAGAAACTCTAGGAAACTGAAGGAAAAGTCCTAGAGGAGGAAAATAGAGGATTAAAAGTTAAATTTTGAAGTTAATTAAATTAAATCCAGATGTTAGTGAATACAATAAGTTATGTAAGGAGATTCAACAGTGTGAAGGGCTTTTGTTAGAAAACATGGAAGTGGTTACACAGGACATAGGTAAGTGCAAGGATATGCAGCTGACTCATGCACAAGTGGCCAGAGAAAAAGAAATATTAAAAACAGTTAAGGAAGTGCCCGAGCAGCAACAGGAATCTGTAAGATCTCGACCTAAATCTTTCTGCAAAGAGCCAACACAGTGTGTTGTTGACACTCCAACAAAGCATGAACCGGGACCCTGCCAATACTATGCATTGTATGTAGCAAATATAAACTATCAGGAAGAACTGATGGAACATGCAAATATAAACACCCAGGAAACTGCAGAAATATTCTAAATACTGTACTGTTATGATCCAGCATACACCAGTATGACTTGATATACACTGTGATCATACCTTAATGATATAATACAGTACAACATTGTATCATTATATATTGATTTTTAATATATCTTTGATACACTGTTATGTATATAGGTTCTATGTATTACTGTACTATGTGACTTGTGTATCACTATCCTATGTATTATTATACATGTACTGTATATCTATTAATATGATGTCAAGTGAATTAGGCTACTGTTGGTTGATTGATACAGTATTGCTATACTGTACTTTGTATTGTGAGGATATATACTCATAGGCTGGGTTATGAGATCATGTTGTGTTATAGCATATTATACTTGTACAGTATTATTGTATAACTATGTATTAATGAATATTATTTTAGAGAAGCTACTACTAGGCTAAATTCATTTGAATCCTCCTTTTCCCCTCCCCACCCCCCTCCACTTGCTTGGCTGCTGAGATTAAGTACTGTTGCCTCTTATTGTTTGACTTTGGTAGGGCTGGTACTGCTTGCATTCAGTGTCGACACGACGGAATCCGTTTTGTAAGTTGGTCCAAGCGTCTTTTCATCTCCAGCCTCCTCATGCTCCTCCTGAGTCATCCTGGTCACTTTATCTGATTGTTTTTTCTCTCCTCGCCTTGGTTTATGGTTTCCATTTTGGCTCAAGTTGTGTTTTAAGGCTGTCTTGTTTAAGTTTTTATGGCTCTCACCCCTGGTTGTAGGGTTGGGGAGCTTCAGGCCCTTTTCTAAAGGTGAGTTCTGTTCCTTTGGCCCTTATGGGCAGTTTGTTTGTTGGCAGCTTTCTCCTTTTCTGACAAAGAATTAGTCGATGGGCTTCCACAGCGGTCCCTTGGCGATTGCCACTTTGTTGGTTCTGCTGGGGGGTGCATCATTTGTTGTGTTCAGCAGTGGCCCTTTGCCATTACCTGTGTGCCTCTGGTTCTGCCTCAATGGATGCTTTTGTTGCTTGACCTAATTACCTTGGTTCCCTGCTCCAAGTCTCGTATTTCTCAGGTCATCTGCAATGTCATTAAATCTAGGCAGCTTGCAGTCTACTCTCGAGCCCGTGAAGTTCACAAATATTTGGCTTTGGCTGCAGTCTTCTCTAACATGGTATGAGATCATATTTAGGATCGGGGGTTTTGGCATTCTACCAGGGTACTGGTGGCCCAATATTTAGTTAATGTCCTTGATCCCAGTTGGTTGAATGTTGCCTTCGGCCATGTCTCCCAGCCTGGTTTCCTCTTCTTTTTCCTAGTGTCTGCTGCCAATCTACCTCCTGGGTAAGTCCTATTTTTGTTCCCTGTGGTTGGCTTTAGGGAGACACCAGAGGGGCTACCCACCAGAAACCCAGCGTTAAATATAATGAAACGCCTCTTTCTGGAAGAGCCCACCAGGGCTACCTGATTTTATTCCCTTTACGTTCATCACTACTGTATATCGTGCGTTATTCATCAGCTCCAGAACCGAGGTGGTTAGCCGACTATGGGCAGGGGCCGGGTTGTCTGGTGGCAGTAATCAGTACTACAAGTTTCAAGCTAGTGTGTGAATTGTTTGTGGAGCTGTTTGGTAGTTTTGAGGCTTCTTCTCCAATTATCTGTAAAGCTTCACTGACTTTCAGGAGGCTATTCTGGTGGGGAGGCAGATTGTCACGTGAATACTACTTCCATGCCATTTCATAAGGGGTCTCATGAGTTTTTCACATCCAGCATGCCGGATGTGAAAAAACAGCATTTAAATTTCCTTTTAAAATTAAAAGGCAGCATTTCAAGTTATTTATAAAGAAAAAATTACAAACGCTGTACTTACGCTGGGTTTCGTTGCGGTCTCAAGCAAACACAGTAAAACTTGCTCCCAAAGTCAATATAAAGGTCATCTCCAACTACATGGAAGATGGTGCCCTCGACCACTTTGCCTTGAGGATCGCCCAACTGTAAATTAAACAATTAATTATAAATAAAGCATCGAATGGATCAAAATGCCTCTTCCTGTTCACCACATCAGTGGTTCTCCTTAGCCTAAGCACCGGACCTTACCAGGCCACTGCTAGTATATCAGGCTTCGAGCCCCACAAGATCAAAACCTTACAAATTGTTTGGTCCCAAAAATATTGGGTAGTGTTCAGAGGGATACATGGGAAAACAACATCCAAATCTTACCCCCTGTAAACTTGGGACTCAACTCCTGGGGAAGCAAAGATGTGGCCAAAGGCATAAAACCCAGAGGAAACCCTTAAAAAACACTGAAAAACACACCTGTGGTACATCTATTCAGAGCCATGAAAGCATACCCAAATAATAAATGAACACCCCTAAAGCCAAAGGGAAGGAAAAAATAACGACCGAGGATGGAGTGAAGGAATGGTGCTCAATTACTGCATAATAAATTGAGATTTGCTCACCCAGTGAGCTCCCTGCACCTTATTTAGGGGTTGACAATTTGCAAGGTTACTTAGCCTTCTGGGGCTCAAAGCAGCTCAGAGCCTGGTGACTCTGGTGACAACTAGCAGTGACCAGGAAGGTCTAGTGTACTCACCTAGTTGTGCTTGCAGGGCTCTAAGAGCCAGCTTCGGCTCTTAGGTCTCGCCTCTCAACTGTTAATCAATCCTATTTTAGTTAATCAATCAATTCTAATTTAGGTTTAGGAATTAGAAACAACATACCTGCATGAGTTTAGAATTCCTCAGAAGGGTGACAAATGACTTGGGAGGTTGAACATCTCTCTCATCCTCGGAAGGTCTAGTGTCCTGAGTATATTTTGCAAAAGCTTTCGCAAACCCGCCAGATTCAATCTTTACATTATCTTTTGATATATCGCTGGTACTTTGACCAGACTCTCCAGTAGGAACCGATGAACAATATCTGCCGATAAAGGGAGTACAGACTCGGGTTGTCAGGAAAACACCACTCCGTCTTATGGAGGCCGCCATTGTTGTTATGATCTGTGTACCTCAGGAGTTAAACGAGGATATCTTGCTAAATAAAATAGTCCCCTGAAAATTATTTAAATTTTACTTAGTAATTATAAAATTTTATTATAATTGTATTCATTTGTTATTTATTTAAATTGATCTTTGGTAATTAACGTATTTTTTGTAAAGTGTTAGTTTTAAGTATAGGTGCTCATATAACACCACCGTACATTATAAGTACATAGATAAAATGTTTCAAGTACCTTATTGATCCTATAAAGCTAAATCCAGGATCTTATAGAGATGAGTTGACCTCGCTACTTGCTCCTGTAAACTCGAGAGTTGTGTTTAGGTTGGCCACTTATGGCTTGCTACTGTGATACAAACTCGACCCAGTCAGTTGAAGGAATGGCTTCACATAATGCTAAAAGCTGTTTAGAATTTTTCAAGCAAATAGGTCGATTAAAGGTAAGATTGACGATTTCTTAATATTGGTTAGGTTAAGAAAGCCATACCCAATATGTGACAAATTTAGTCCTAATATGATACGATTATATGATTTAACAGTCGAGTACTAATCCATTCAACAGCAATTCCAAGATGATAGGGTCGTCCCAGGAAGACTTGTTCAAGGTCTGTGAACATTCTAAAATGTTCATTGCAGAGTACCCTATGTGTTACAGGAAGGTAGTCCTTGAAGTCTACCTGAGGCAACCAGACAGGTGTTTGTGATGGTGTGTCATCACTGTTTGAATCTCGGAAATCCGCACAAAACTTAATGTTTCTTTTTGCCCACACCCAGCTACTGTATTCACTTATTCTCTCCCCCTAGTTTTGCAGTTTGCTTCTTTTAAATCAATGATTTGAGCAATGGTTTCTTAGCTTAGTTGCTTTGTAGATGACATAACAAATGTCATACCATACAAACTCCAAATAAGTGTAAAAAAAAAAAACATACAGTACATCACAGTACTGGTTGAAGTCATGACTTGCACAAGATTTGTATTGAAGTGAGGGAGAGTTGCACAAATTATCAGCCTCACTCTCTCATCCCAGCCTATCTGGGTCCAGCAGCAGGACAAGTCGAGATGGCAGGAGATATATTAGGATGCAGTGGATGGCCAGCAGTGTTCTTCGTGTTTCACTGCACACTTATTGCACTCCACAACTCTTTGCTGAGCCTTTTCCTGCCTGCTGAACCATTCTGGTGGGTTCCTCCACGTAGTCAGCCGGGTTCTGTCTTCGCATGCGTAGGTAGAGAAGCCTTAGTTCACCAAGGGCCTCAAACCTTCAGCTACCCTCGCCTGGTTTTGCCTGCCAGTTGAAGTGGTTTACCGGGGTGTGGCCGTTGTTGCCTGCAAACAGCTACTAAGAGCCATAAGTGAGAGTTAGTGGAGGTGGTGGGACCAAAGCAGACAAACCACTCGAAGGTGCGACTGTTCCCTGTCAGAGGTACTACCCCTTACTGACACCCCAGATACCCCCATATATAATATTGTCATTATGAATAGTAAAATATTTTAAAAGTTGGATAGAAAAGAAGTATCAAAGATGGCATATATTTTTTCTAGGCATACATTTGTTAATTGTAATTGATCAATATCAGTTGAAATGATAAAAATACAGTACAATAATTAATTTTACCTATTCACTCTTTTCAGCATATGAAAAGAACTGGATGGGTTCTTCGTAATGTCAGTGAACCTGAAACTATATCTGGTCACATGTACCGGATGGCCATTATATCATTTCTTCTTGACGAGAATGATAATGTGAACAGAGATAGGTGAGAGTTTGTTGTTTGCACTAATACTTTGCTTGTACACCTCTCATATGTGCTTACAAATGAGATGTATATTTATTATACTGCAGTACAGTATATGTTAATGCATATTCTTATAGATAATCTATACATATTTATATACTGTACTGTATTGTAATTAGTACTGTATATTGTATTTATATGCAATGCAGTTTTCATGTGAGAAAGATTAATCAACACACTAATGCATGATTATAAATATGGTATAATCAAAATTCTGAATTTCTCTGTTGGATCATCATTCTGTAGGAGAAAATCATTTGAGGTGACTTGAACCAGCATTCTAGTGATTCCCAGGCACTCGCTTTAACCCACTCGCCCATGAATAGAACAAAAGCAGCTGGTTCAAGTCGCCTCATTGCTTCAAATGAAATTAAATTGTATGTTCGATATAAAGACTGATGTGTTGGGAAAATACATTCACAAATACGTACACGGTCCAGACCTGAACTCTGTGGGACATTTCACTCTGAAAAGGCTTGCCAAGCAGTCAAAACCATTCACTAGAGTCACCGTGTCGCAATTAAGTGCCACAAAATGCAAGTCAGTTAAGTACACAAGATAAATGCTGCAATTTATTCAATTATGTGAATGTCAATCTGCCTTGACTGTATGTAGTCCAGTTCGTGGAAACAGCAGAACCTTACTTAAGTGAGCAGCCAAGTAGAATTGCTATAAAAAATATATAAATAAATAAATTCTTATTTTTCAGAGTCATGAAGATATCACTGGTTCATGACATGGCAGAAAGTACAGTGGGTGACCTCACTCCACATTGTGGGGTCTCGGAGGAAGACAAACACAAACAAGAAGTGGCAGCTATGGAGCATTTCATAACCTTGGTTGGAGAAAAAGCAGGAAATGAAATGTTTAATTTGTTTATGGTATTTATAAATGCTGTTGTGATGAGAATATACTATGTAGTATCATTTTATGCTAAATATAATTTGTACATGAATGTGTGTAGCTTGTCGATGAAAGGAATCCTGTGGATGTTTTGCCATGGTCCCATAAGCCAAGAATCAATGCTGTCACCCCATTCATTTATATATTTGCTGGCCAGACCTAGTGTTGCTTAACCTGCCTTTGAGTGAAATGTAAATTATCCACAGCACCATGTTGGTTTGTCATGTTTTGCATTTTAAGACAGTTGGTCATTGGAAAACCTTCCTTAAACATCTCTGTAAATTATGACCTATAATTCAATTTAAGTAGGTTTCCCAAATTTGGCCAATTTCTTGCAGACTTGCTGAAAAGTGAAAACCCTTTTGACTTTCCGAATAGTTAGTTTCCCCTAATCCCAAATCCACAAAAAAAAAGATCTGCAAGTTACAAAATTCAGAAGAATTGGATGAAACACTTAATTTTTTTATGGCGGGACTCCCCAGTGGATCTATAAAGCTATCGTGCTGAGATTGCCATGTACACAAAAAAAAAAAGTCACATCAGTTGCGGAACATTCTATTTGGCCTGCCGGGGACCAGAACCAGAACCTGGCCTCCCCTTACATTGGTGCAAGGTGCGGGTGACAATCCACCACCCCACTGGAAAAAATCTCCAGAAAGTCAGCAAAGCATTACAGACAACTGGAGGGTTCACGGAAAACAAAACCTTAAAATCAACGGACAGCTCCGCAAAAAGTTGGAATTCGCCAACACCCCCAATTCCAGGTCCCTAAACACCAACCAGGGTAACTCGGGTGCATCCAACCCGGTACACAACCCAGATCCCTGCAATCTGGTAAAACTAACACGCAAATCGGTCACTGCGTGGTAAGGTCTAACTTCATCAGGAAGGTCACAAAAAAGAGCTATATGGAGAGAGCAAACCCCATGGGACTCGGAGTCGAAGGTGTCACTGACCAACAGGCAGAAGAAATTAATGTCACCACTTGGCATAGATGATAAGCAACCCTCAAACTCACAAAGAGTGAGAATAGGTGTGGGGGAATATCCTTAGGACCACCAGACCTGCATGAGATTTCCAGGACCTGAAGGGGAAACCTAAGCAGGGTACCCAGGCACTGGGATTGCTGTGCTGGACCTAAAAGTAAGCCGACACAGCCTGGGCAATACGGGAGTGAAGCCTGACCTTGACATGCTGAGAGAAACGGTATTATATTCAAGGTAGCATAGTTTGACATATTGTTGCATTTTCTATTTATTTGGAGATATTATGCTGTGTGTGTGTGTATGTATGTATGTATATATATGTATATATATATGTATATATGTACTTTAGACTTGTAATGAGGTCCTCCCTAGGTCAAACTACTGACTTTTTCAGAATGCAACCCCACAACAGTTGCCTAACTTCCAGGCATCTATTTACTGCTAGGTGAATAGGCATTAGGTGAAAGGAAACATGACCAACCTTTTCTGTCCCACCCAGAGATCGAATCCTGGATCCCCGATTGTAAGTCGGGAACATAGCCACTGTATTACCCATGATTCGCCTCTCCAGGTGTTTATTCCTGTCATCCTACAGTTTAAGGACCTTGTTGGTACTGACAGCTTGGTATGCAAGCTTGCTTAAATGTGTAACACCAGTTGTTGATCACAACTTGAGTAAAGAAACAAAAATTGATCTCATTCAGCCGCCTGTGGTAAATGCTAGTGTTTACTACAAGTTAATTGTTCACCAATGGTCGTGCTGTGTGTGGTTACAGCTGGGCCAGTTTCTTACCTGTAGAGCAGAGGTGCACCGATACCAATATTTTATTAATCTATATAAATACTGTACTCCAATATGTACTATATTATAAAAAAGACTGATCCAGTACTTTGATAATGATATTTAATATTTTTTGTCAGATATATATTTGAACTATACCGACCTATGTACAAAAGTAAATATCAAAGTGCAGTATACAGTATTGGCTGAAATAATACCAATACTAATACAACAAAAATAGGTTAATATGCCTGATGATAATCCATTGGCACACCTCAAAAAATTAATATAAAATCCTCTAATATTTATAAATTTATTATCCAATATATGTTTGTGTCCCCATGTACAACATTATGTATTGTCTTTAAATAAGTTACCATTTTCAGGAATATGAAGAACAGAAAACACCAGAGGCAAAGCTTGTAAAAGATTTGGATAAATTTGACATGATCTTGCAAGCTTTTGAGTATGAGACAAGTCAGGATCGAAAAGGATCACTGGAAGAATTTTTCAAGTCAACTGAAGGCCAGTTTACCCACCCTAAGGTACAGCAGTGGGTTGAAGAATTATACAAACAAAGAAGTAAAACGCTTAATGAACCCGATGAATGCTCGTAATTTAACTAGTAATTGCTTTGTTGTTAAAGCAAACTGTGGTACTGTTTTGTATTCTATGACTCGAAAACCTTTGCTTTTTTTTTGTTGTTGTTTTACGTAGGTATGTTTATTTTCCTTTTTATAATGAATTTTTTTCCAATCACTGTTTGGTATGTTTCCTAATAAGTGAAGAGATTGTAAAAGCCCATTCCTTAGCCATTTCAAAACAAGTAATAATCAATAATAAGATCATTACTTCAAGGATATTGGCTCTTGATAATTTTCTCATAGATGAAAAAGACCATAAATTGCTTGATTCTGATTCAGATGTGATTTTTTTTCTACAAAGAATGACTCGACACATGGCTAAGAGAAAACATTTCATCTAGTCCATGTCAATAAGAAAGATAAGCATATTAGTAAAAAATGTAATTTATTCACAATAGTGGTGTTCCTATAATTAAATTAAGTCATGACCTTTATTTTATTATTAATCCTATCAGATTTGTGGCAATCATTGGTGAAATTCAGCAAATATGTGTATACTGTACAATAGTTTTGTGCTGGTAAACTAATATAGGTCCTTGAAAATTGCACAACTAGCTGTTTTCTTGTCTTTATGAATAAATGAATTATGCAACTTGATCCTGCAGTCACACCAGACTTCTACATAATAAAACTGCTGTTATTTAGCCACATCTACTTTAGCATCCAAGAAACAGCAACTAAACTAAAAAAAAATTAATAAAATTAACTTTTATACAAGTACAGTACTGTACAGTATGGAGAAATACAAAGGATACTAGAATTACAAAGGGAATAAAGGAAGGGGGGGAAAAAAGTTTGCATTGGTATCTGAAGAATACACCTCTTCAACTATTTTTGTCAAGAACAGAGTTCATAAGTCAAGTAAATTTACTATGACATCATTTGTGCACTTTTGTAAATAGCAGACCATTGGAAAACTTGCTAAAAGCCGAGTAAGTCACTGGAATACTTGATGAATGTAGTACAGTGCAGAACAGGTTCCCAGAAGGCTTGTCCAAGGCAAGTTCAGTCATGGTCATTGTAAGGAACAGAACACGGAAGGCTTGGCACTTGATATGACATTTGTCTCCTGCAGTAGTAAATCCCAACTATAAAATCATAACATGTCCTACACGTTTATCAACTCACATTTACCAGTCGGCCTCAGTTATGACAACAATAAACACACATTATCAACATGGATATGAGGTAATAGACATGACTGACCTTAGCTAAGATAGCACTGGTGATGCTGACCAGAGCTTGCTCAATATTGGTCCCTGTCACGTCAGACACTTCGAGAAATTTAATACCAGCCTCGTCTGCCAGCTCCTTCCCTCTTTGCCATGTCACCTGCAGTATAGATAAGTTATTCATGTTTACTAATTGCTAACTACTTTTTCAGAATTCAAGAATTCAGAAAACCTTCAGATTTGCCAACTGAAAAGGATTATAATTTTTAAGTATGGTAGTGATACATCTTTCTACATAATTTTTGAAGTACAGTACAAAATTGTCCGAGTCAGGCCAGCTAACATGTCAGTTGCTTAATTGGTAAGGTATTAAAGTACTGTATAACCAATTCATTCTTTCAGAGTAAAAGCATCATTAATAACCTGTCTATCATCCCCTTGGTAGTGTCCTTTGTTCCCAAGTAGCATCACCACCATCTTGCCGAATCCTCCCTGCTCCCGTAGCCTCCATAACCTGTATAAAAATACCATAGTATAGCAAACATGGGTCATTAACATGTCCCCTGGTCTAGTTTAGAAACTCGCATAGAGTATTTCCTTTTCATTTCCAATTTGGTCCTTCTGTCTGGTCTAGTCTAATTACCTTAATGGATACAGACATTTTCTTACTGATGTGGTTATATTGTGGTTTTAGTTGTTTATCTGGTGGAGTCACTTGTGGGTTTGTGAAAGTATCTCGAGATGGCTCCCAACATTTATGTCACATCAGCCGTAGAGTTCTTAAACCTAACAAAGAATAGTCAGGACCTGGCCCCCTCAAAGAGGTGCACAGAAAAATTACATTGTCACTTCGCCGGAGAAGACATCCAGAAAGTCGGCGAACTAAAAAAGACAACTGGTGAGTTCTGAAGCCCACAATCCACCTAAGGAATTCTCCCAACTACTGTATGTAAAAAAACAAATTCCTCTCAGCTGGGGGACTAGCCTTGTGTTCTCACCTAGTAAGAACGTGTGTGTGTTTGAATTGAAGGAGAAACAAAAACTGCTGTACTCACATAAGCTGTGTGTGTGTGTGGGTGCACTCACCTAGTTGTGCTTGTGCGGATTGAACTTCAGCTCTTTGGTCTTGCCTTTCAACTGTCAACCGGTGTACAGATTCCTGACTTATCAATCATTTTATATGATATCTACATTTTAAATTCTGAATGGAGTCTGCCTTCACTACATCACGTACTAATGCATTCCATTTGTTAACTACTCTGCTAAAAACGTTCTTTTTAATATCTCTATGGCTCATCTGGGTACTCAGTTTCCACCTGTGTTCCCTTTTACGTGTGCCCCCTGTGTTAAATAAATTGTCATTATTTACCCTATCAATTCCTCTGAGAATCTTGTATGTGCACTATCCACTCAGCCACGAGGCCCCTGTGTGTGTATTTACTATATTTGTGTCTGCAGAAAGGAGCTATTCAGCTTTTGGGCCCCACCTTTGTAGCCAATCTATTTTTCCTATATTATGTCTACTACATATATTTCTCTCCTAACACACACATCCCAGGAAGCAGGTCCCCAGGTTCAACTCCCAGGTATCTATTTACTGATAGATGAACAGGTGCATCAAGGTGAAAGAAACTGCCCATTTATTTTCGCTGGGAATAGAACCCGGGCCATTCGGACTACGAGCCCCGAGCGCTGTCCACTCAGCTGTGAGCCCCCCCCTGTTTGTGTCTGTCTGCCTGCCTGCCTGTGTGCCATGTCTGCTTTCGTGCGTTTACGCACATGCAGCATTCTTTCAAGTAACACAAGTTACTGAAACAACTTTATCATGTGTTCATGCGTCATGTTCTCATGTGCTATCTACATGTACAAAACTTTGTTCCTAAATGCTAATCTTGATCTGAAACTTTTCTTTGATGTAATAGAACCCATGAGCACCACACCAGAAATAAATTTATCTTTGATATCCCCAGTCAGACTAAATCTGTGCAAACACTCCATGCAAATTAAAGGGCCGTCATTAGAACTCACTCCCTGATGAATTAAAAAATTGTCCAACCCATGTCCTGTTCAAAAGTAAAATCAAAAGGTACCTAATTTCATCCTTATAGTTTCGTACCTTGTGCTTCAAACTCCCACTGTATCTTATACTACCCACTTCCCCAATATTAGGACAGTACTTAAGACATATCCTTATCAGTGTAATCACCTATGTCAACTTATATTGTAGTTATTTGATATAAAACATTGCTACAATGTACCCTTTCATCTTACCTGATATGTTAGATTAAGGACCTGCCCAAAGCGCTATGCGTGTTAATGGCTTTGCATGAATGTAAAAATACCTATCTTATGTAATCTCACCAATCCATTGTACCATCTTGCAAATAAATTATTATGATTATTATCATCAATTTCTTAAACCATTGAGATTATCTAAACGTAATATGAGCACACATTAGAGATAGAACAAATGAAAATAGAGAAACGTTGCAGTAAATGATTTACCAGCGTCGGGCACTGTCGTAGCTGGTCTCGTGGGTGACGTCGTAGACGAGGAGGACGCCCCTGGGGCCCCTGGCGGGGTCGCTGCTGGTGGCGGAGGGAGTGTCCCAGCCCGCCTCCCACAGTTGCAACCTTACTGTTCTCCTGCCAAACTTTACGTCACGTACTCGGAATGGGAAACCTGTCAACACACCCCACAGGCTTAATTCACTCATCTCTAAGGCATTTGGGCTTTAATTTCCAATGTGTTTATAGTCAATAAACTATATATTTGTTTAACTTTCACCTCATTATCATATTCATATATGATATTGATAGTATATTATTAAAAGAACAGGATCAGGTTACCGTGATTAATGTGGGTACAGTGTTTGTATTTGTTACCTAATCACAATTATGTATTAATGGACGTTAATATTTTTTTGACTGTTTCCGGCCCATATATATACTACCCAGGGGAACTCCTTGAACTTGGGGAACTCCAAATTCAAGTCAATTTTGATGGTTCCTATTTATATTAACAAATATATAATTTAATAATAATAATTCGTTGTGTTGGGGGACAAGCAGCCAGTGCATATACATGTTAGTCTTATATCGAGGTCAAGTGGTTGGGCACCATTCCTTTCCGCCGTCCCATCCCAAGTCCTCATCTTGATCCGTTCCAAATGCTATATAGTCGTTTAGATTATGCAGTTCAGTTTTGGTCGCCGTATTATAGAATGGATATAAATTCACTTGAACGTGTCCAATGTAGGATGACTAAGTTAATTCCCCAAATTAGAAATCTTTCATATGAAGAAAGATTAACAAAGCTTAAGTTGCATTCACTGGAAAGGCGAAGAGTTAGGGGTGACATGATAGAGGTTTACAAGTGGATGAATGGACATAACAGGGGGGGATATTAATAGGGTATTAAAAATATCAACACGAAACAATGGGTATAAATTGGATAAGTTTAGATTTAGGAAAGACTTAGGTAAATACTGGTTCGGTAACAGGGTTGTTGATTTGTGGAACCAATTGCCGCGTAACGTGGTGGAGGTGGGGTCCCTCGATTGTTTCAAGCGCGGGTTGGACAAGTATATGAGTGGGATTGGGTGGTTATAGATAGGAGCTGCCTCGTATGGGCCAATAGGCCTTCTGCAGTTACCTTGGTTCTTATGTTCTTTCCCCCCATGCTCATAGTTCCCTTGCCTTCTGAATAGTAACTATTTTGCAGGTGATCATGAACAGGAGACTGGGAAAGTGTATAGCGAACAATACACACACTCATATACACACACATGCAACAAAATCACATACAGCACATGTGTGTGTGTCAATGAAGAAAATATCTTTCAAAATTATAGAAATAGCTTCCTACAACAACGATATGAAAATCTAATTCAAAGTTCTAGTATGTTACATAAGAACATACGAACAAAGGTAAATGCAGAAGGCCTATTGGCCCATACGAGGCAGCTTTTGTTTATTGTATTGTATGTTTATTGAGACAAGAAAGAAATACATCTCAAAGGGATAGAGTAGCTTAGGCTATTTCTACCCCCCCCCCCCCCCACCCACCAAAAAAAAATCTAATTTTTCGTGATAGAAACACCTATCCAGTTAACACAATAGAATCAACTGGTTAAATCAACTAAAGACGATCAAAACCTAAGTATGAACCCATATAATTACCAATCGTCGACACGAAGGGTTCCTTGCGGCTCGTATCCTCCTCGAATTTGGTCAATAAACTGCTCTTGCCGACCCCAGCGTCCCCAATGAGCACAACTTTAAAGAAATAATGATAGGGTCTGGACATGGCCGGTAGATGTGTGTGTGTGAATGAGGAGGCTTCCCAACCCTCCGTTAACCTGCATGGATGATAAGAATGATAACGCAATGATACTGAATTGCACACATGCCTGTGTCACTCTCAACACGGCCGGAATTTCACTATGTTTGCATGCCTCAGCGGGTTACAAATATATACAACCAATATGACAGATGAAATACTAATCAAATAATGTAAAAGAGGATGGCTAATTTGTTCTTAATTTATTTATTTATTTATTTATTTATTTATTTATTTATTTATTCATTCATTTATTTACTTACATGCTAGAAGGTACATTGGGTTTGTGAGAGTTCATAGCATTGGTGTTCTAGAAAGTTCAAGTTCAAGTATGTTTATTGAGACAAGAAAAAAAATACATCTCAAAGGGATAAGAACATAACATAGGACATAACAATAACGTCCTTATAACATAGGACATAACAAATGGGATATTAATAGGGTATTAAAAGTATCAACACAAGACAGAACACGAAACAATGGGTATAAATTGGATAAGTTTAGATTTAGGAAAGACGTGGGTAAATACTGGTTCGGTAACAGGGTTGATGTTTTGTGAAACCAATTACCGCGTAACGTGGTGGAGGTTGGGTCCCTCGATTGTTTCAAGCGCGGGTTGGACAAGTATATGAGTGGGATATGGTGGTTATAGATAGGAGCTGACTCGTATGGGCCAATAGGCCTTCTGCAGTTAACATAAGAACATAAGAACAAAGGTAACTGCAGAAGGCCTATTGGCCCATACGAGGCAGCTCCTATCTATAGCCACTCAATCCCACTCACAAACATGTCCAACCCACGCTTGAAACAATCGAGGGACTCCACCTCCACCACGTTACGCGGTAATTGGTTCCACTAATCAACAACCCTGTTACCGAACCAGTATTTACCTAAGTCTTTCCTAAATCTAAACTTATCTAATTTATACCCATTGTTTTGTGTTGATACTTTTAATACCCTCTAAGTACTTTTAATACACTAAGCTTAGATTGGCCAGCTAGTACTAATGGATGTTCTGAAAATGGTGGGTGTGTGTGGCTAAGGCATATGATAGGTGAAAGAATTTTCACCTTTTTGAAAATTTCAGCATTACTTAGAATACGAGAAAGAAGCTTTTTGCAAGCTTTCACTAAAAAAAAAAATGCCATCTTTCTTGAATATTTTGAAACTTTTCCTGGGTTATAAAATTGTTTTGTCTGTTAATTACCAGAAGTGTTGAAAATTCGTTACCAAAGTCAACTTTCTCCAGGGGCAGATAAAGGAACATAAGAACATAAGAATAAAGGTAACTGCAGAAGGCCTATTGGCTCATACGAGGCAGCTCCTATCTATAACCACCCAATCCCACTCACAAACATGTCCAACCCACGCTTGAAACAATCGAGGGACTCCACCTCCACCACGTTACGCGGTAATTGGTTCCACATATCAACAACCCTGTTACCGAACCAGTATTTACCCAAGTCTTTCGTAAATCTAAACTTATCCAATTTATACCCATTGTTTCGTGTTCTGTCTTGTGTTGATACTTTTAATACCATATTAATATCCCCTTTGTTATGTCCATTCATCCACTTGTAAACCTCTATCATGTCACCCCTAACTCTTCGCCTTTCCAGTGAATGCAAGTTAAGCTTTGTTAATCTTTCTTCATGTGAAAGATTTCTAATTTGGGGAACTAACTTAGTCATCCTTTAGGAGCCGGGTTCGATCCCGAGCGCCGGCGAGAAACATAAGAACAGAGGCAACTGCGGAAGGCCCATTGGCTCACACGAGGCAGCTCCTATCTACATACAAAGATTAATTAGGTGTAATTGTAACAATCGAGAGACTCCACCTCCACCAAGAGACTCGGCAACTGGTTCCACAAGTCAACAATCCTGTTACGAAACCAGTATTTACCCATGTATTTCCTAAATCCAAACCTATCCAACTTATACCCGTTGTTTCGCGTTCTGTCTTGCGCGTCTGGGATCATCCTGGACGTAGCTTCGAGCCCTCATCACGGCCCTTGTGGATTTGTTCATTTGATGTATCACGCTATTGTGATTTCTGTGTGTATCTAATAACACTACCGCTCCTTGCCAACCATCGTCTTCCTGATAAAGGTACGTCTTCCTGATAAAGGTACGTCTTCCTGATAAAGGTAAGGGAACTTTCCCATCATTTATCAATCTGTAAATTTCTAGATAATTTTCTTTCTTTAATGAAGATCTGTGGAACCAGCTATAGCTTTTGGGATTATCTGTAGCGAATAGATTATCGAAATAATATACTTGCTCCAAACTCATTAGCCTAATGAGAGAACCAAAGCTCTCATTAGCACTAACTCAAACCTTTTTTTCTTCCTACAGTTAAAATTTCTTCCAACCTTTGGAGGACGGTGAGGTGGTGTATGCATATAAGCAGCGTTAGAGAGGTGAGTAATTACCAGTCTACGTTGAAGTGGGGCTTAGAGCAGACGCTTAAGAACACGCTATTGCTCGCCAAGTGTCGCTTACAAACTTCTGTTTACGTAAGTAGTAAGTATAGAAAAGGTTTGAGTTATAATTAATGCTAATGAGAGTTTTGTTTCACTCATTAGAGTTAATGACTTTGGTCATTGGTCCATCATCATTATATTTATTAATATTATCATACTTAATAATATTATATTAATACTATTATTATATTAGTATATGCATGTAGTGCTTATAATATTAGTATAAGCATGTAGTGAATGAGATGAGTGGCGGGGAGCGCAGGAGAGCGGGCAGCTGGGTGGCCGTCATTGTTTACAAGTGGCGCCAGGAGGAGGCTGCGTGCACCCACCTGCAAGGTTTGTTCTCGCTGGGTGTCCTCCTCTTGCTGTCTTCTTGTACTGCTCTTACTCTCGGGTTCTTCATGGTTTGTTCTCCATTTACTGTTTTCGTTACGGGTAAACAAATATTAACATATTTATTGTTAAATATTTAACAATTGCTGGCGGGTCTGGCTCCACTAGGCTGCAATATAAACATTTGCTGGCAAATGTTTAATTTAGATTGTATTGTATGTATACGTCTATACTAATCGCCGTTGACATCAGAGGCATCATTATTTGGTTTTGTACAATGTTGTGTACATTGTGTTGTATAAATTTGCTCCATAATCAGATAATTTTGTAATTCATTGTGTTGTGGGGACAGGAAGCCAGAGTTGCTTACACACTTCTATAACTTAATAGTAATTGGGATTAAAGTATAATCTCTAAAAAAAAAGTATAAAGGATATAAAGTATAACGCATACGTTAGGCTTATATCAAGGTCATCCCCCCCCTGATACGTACTACGTATCACACTCTACCTTAGTGACTATTATTAACTCGTCCAGACCTCACCAATGGTGTCTGTGTCCAGGGATCCACTATCTTTAATTATCCTAATTGCTTGACAAAAATCAGCAATTAAGGCAATAGCAACTTCCAGTTTGAGTCTCCACTCTGCTCCCTTACTCAAATTTATCTTACCCGAGAGCCATCACTAATGGCCCTCGGATAAATATCTGGGGGTTGATATCACACCAGAAGGTATAAATTAGCAACCCATCCATCACTTTCCTGTAAAACCTGTGGCTCTATCATAGAAACAAAGTAAATTGGTTTCTTAGGATTTTTCAGATCATAAATAATAGTTATATAGTTTTTCTCCAGGTGTTCTACCCATTTAGTTTTAATTATTTTGGTGGGCTTGAGTGTTAGTGTAAATGAGCTCATGCTGGTTTCAAGAGATTCAGTTGTTTGTTTACATTGTTTGGGGGGAGTTCATTTGGCAGTTTTGAAACTTGGATCTCTTTGAACCCAGCAGTAGTCTGTACTGGTCAGGGCAATGGAAGCAGTACAGTAGTTCACTGACAATGAATGCTTTTCTGATGGGGGTGACAGCTGATGCAACCTAGTAGATGGTAGCCTTCTCAGTGAGATTGCTTCAGGGAGCCATAAAGAGCTTTCCCAGAAATAAATGTCAAATTTATACACAGTAGTTAAATTTACCAAAATATTTTTCAGATTCCCAAATTATAGTCGACTAGCAGACATGGGTCGTCGCAAGTCGAAGAGAAAGCCACCTCCAAAGAGGAAGAATATTGAACCACTGGATACGCAATTTAATTGTCCATTCTGTAATCACGAAAAGTCATGTGAAGTTAAAATGTAAGTACTGCATAGTATTTGTATCTTCCAGTTGAAGGTAATATTTACTGCTTACCAATAGGAATTTTTCATTAATAAATTTATGGTCAACTTCAATTTATATACTTTATTATTTGATTTTATATTTTATAAACGTTTACAAAATTTCCTGAGCACTTGGCAGAGAGATATTCCTCATAGCCACTGACATTTGGGGAAATTCTTGCACATATGTTTTGGATGTATCAGCACCATGTATAATTTCTCCATTTTTTTCAGGGATAAACCAAGGAATGCTGGAAGAGTTTCATGCCGTGTGTGTCTGGAAGACTTCCAGTGTACTATTAACTACCTCTCGGAACCTGTTGATGTTTACAATGAATGGATTGATGCTTGTGAAACTGCAAACTGATCGATTCAGTTTGTGCAATTTTTTTTATGTTCATCTTAATTATGAAATACTGTAGTTGAGTTATACAATAGACTTGTTATAGAAATAAAGGAATTACTTGTCAGATTTTTCGAATTTCATGTGTATTGAGAATTTAGCCTCATGTTTAGTATTGTCTAATTACAATATTTTATGAATGAGTGGAATAGATATTTCTATGAAAACTGTAAGTTTCAAAACTGGAGGGTACTGTAGTTACATACAGTCTCACTGGCTGATGCTGTATAAGATACACGATTTTAGTAATGTCAAAATACAAACTGTACATAGACATATCTTTACATTATAATGATTAAATGTACAGTATTTTTTTTCATGCATACTGTAATGTAATACAGTAGTTTGTAAATTTGGCCATTACATTCATGTTTTCTTAACCCATTTAACCACAAATATTTGGTGGTTCTCACTTAGTCACATTATTCAATATGAATATACATTTCCATGCATTGAACATTTAAACAGTTTATATTATCTAAACATTCCACCAATGTGTCATACTGACATAAATCAAGATGTTAATAATAATGTTGCAACAGCTGACAAGCATTTAGATTAACTATCTTGTTTATAAGCTCATTTGCTCTTCACATGCACCCTTTCCCCACACTGTTTATGATTTATGAAAAGTTGTTTTGAGTTCATGTCCTAGTTTATGGTGTTTATTTTCAGTTGTCTGCTGATCTTTCTCTCTTAATTTATCTGTCCTCTCTACTATAATTTAATATATATATTTTTTCCCTCCACCTCACCTTAGTTCTGGATTGTATTCCTTGTAAAAAAATAATTTACAAATTCCACAAGGTCCGTGACGAGGATTCGAACCTATGTTTGAGATCATCCCAGACGTGCTTTTACCAACTGAGCTATGACCCAGTTGAATCTCGGATGTAGGTTCCCTTGTGGATTTGTTCATTTGATGCATCACATTATTGTGATTTGTTTGTAATAATATAAATAATTTTTTTTAGAATAATCCCTTCACTCATGTTATGCTAATGTTATGGTTATCCCTTCACTCATGCTAATGTTACGCATGTTATCTCCATTTCTTGATCATCTCAGTTGTATAGAATTCAAGCAGCTTAATACATTACAGTATTATCTTTCAACAACAATTAAATGTCTTTCTAAATTCATTTTGCACCCCAGTCAAGCAAAAAAAAAAAACATTTAGGTCAGATCTCAATCAGTCATCTTAAATCTTACGCCCTTTAAGATTTTTACAACTTTATCATAGATTATCTTTATCAAGATATTCTCACTGTTTTCTGATCAGTTCTATTGTCACTACCAGTGAACAGATACTGTACTTGGTATTGCCATGTTTGAGGTACAGTAATGGCTTTCAGAAAGTAACATAATCATATCGTAATGGCCAACAATGCTGATTTTAATTACATTATTGGCTAAAATTAGATTGAATGACCATAAAGTGTAGGTCTCATGGTAAGAATTCTATTATCTAGAGGAAAGTCATGCTTATTAGGTTAGTAATCTTGTTTTTGTCTGTTCTCGGGCTATTATTTTTTTTTAAATTTGGTTTAGCAATAATGGCTAATCCTCCTCATTTTAAATGTCTCATTTTGTTGTATAGCTTTTGCATTTGGTTTAGCACGTGTTAAACACGTGTACAATTTTATTTAATGTGACAGCTTTTACTTGTCTTACTTAATTAATCTCCAGTTGTCGCATAACCCTTAACCATTGTATACATCTTAATTAGGTTCCATAAATTAGGATTAATTAGGTCTTAAAGAATCTGAGTTGGATGATTTGTGAAAATCTGGTTTGGCAATATTTAACAAAAGTAAATGTGCATTTTGTATAAATGGCTGTAATGCTTATATGTGTATTGTAATGATCTAGTTCTGTCAATAGTAGATCAAACCAAAGCATTTTGATTCAGGTTGCCAAAGGGAAAATACATTTTATTTTATCAAATTTAAATATTGTCGCATTGGTGGCAAATAAAGTACCTGTATGGTATACAGGAATTATATGATTTACATTCTTGCAAGGAGTAAAATTAAATGCACCTTGAGAATATGGGCATTATCTTTACATGCAAGTGAGTTTTCAAATACAAAATTATTATTTATAAATACATTGGGTTTAATTAACCTAAATTGAAGGCCTGTTATCCAGGGATTGGTTAAAAAGTTAATGGTGGCCATGTATTGTTGCCTACTTTAGCAACAAGACTAAAACTACCATGGTTGCTGTCTTATCACCATTAAATTTTTACCGTTCCACTGAAGTGAGATGGCTCGCATACAGTGGTTCCCACTTTACTATAAATCCTCATTCATTGCAGTGTCATCTGCAAATTTGATGACGTAGTTTGTAATATTCATGTCATTGATGTATGATTTTGTTTGCCCCATACTGAACCCTTGCAGTACCCAATCTTGGGATTATTTCGGGGCTTAGCGTCTCCATGGCCCGGTCCTCACCCAGGCCAGGCCCCTACTAACATTTCCATTAAGAACAAAAAGAACAGCCCGTTGCTTTCTGTTTTTGTTTTATATACTAGTATTCCATCATTTATTCAATGTGCCTGTATTTTTTTTGCTAGTC
The DNA here is from genome assembly GCF_040958095.1 of Procambarus clarkii. NCBI lineage: Eukaryota > Metazoa > Arthropoda > Malacostraca > Decapoda > Cambaridae > Procambarus > Procambarus clarkii. The sequence continues at coordinate 22,058,793 of NC_091168.1, read as the reverse complement.
TATCATAGACTACCTTCAGGTACCTTCTCATAAGCTTCAGCAAGGACTATGTATACTACATATACTGGGAGTCCTTTGCCTGAATAGCCGGTTACCATTTCCAAAAATGTGAGGAAGTTTGTAAGGATCTATTTTTAACAAACCTATGAGTTAATTTTATTAGATTGTTCACCGAGAAGGTGAATGATTCCCTCTTAAGATTCCTATCCATGAGCTTGCAAATGTGTGATGTCAAACTGCCCTTTGGTTAAGGGGCAGTTGGCCAGGTAGGACTCTGAATGCAATGTTGTACTCAGCAGTGAATGGGTATCGGATTGTTAAACGATTCGTTTGACTTTTCCATGGAAAATTAAGATTAGAGACCTGCATGGAATGCTGTGCTTTTGGTTTTACAAGAATGAGAGAACCATGTAAATACAAAAAAGTTCATCAGGTAAAGGTCTAAAGGACCTTTTACCTTTACCCGATGAATTTAGCTAAAAATCTGCAGAGTAGAGCCGACAAAATGCAGGTAGCACGTTCCCAGGAATAGGACCAGAGGCAGAACATGATCCAAGAATTCCAATACTCAGATTTTTCAGGCAAAGGTAACAGTAAGGTGACATGTATATACATTCCCAAATTTAATTTTTCTAGTTAAAAGTTTTGAGCATTAGTCACTTCATCAAATTTTGTATCAACATAATTTAAAGCAAAGACAGTGAAGGGAGAATTTAGTGCAAGAAAACAAATAAAATGTGATCTTTTTATTAGGCAAATAATTATAATAGTACAGTACACCATAACTATCATTAGAGTGCCCATAATTGTAGGCACACTCCATGAATAAATACACTAAAGTTGCCATTTTAGACAGACTGACAGTCGCGGCATTTTTTTTTTTTTTAATTCTGATCGTATTGATGAATGGCAATCAACAGCAATCATGTCATGTGTATTCATCTCCTTGGGTATGGCCACCACCTGAAGGTATAAAAAGATTAGATACAGATTTAAATCTTAGCACAAAATACCCAAAGTTAATCCAAAAAAATAAATTGTATGCCAAATGCATAATGTACTTAAAAAAAAAAAAGCCTCATAACATAGTATGAACTGACCACTTTAGACTTGACCCAAACTGAACAAATCTATTAATATATATTAGCTTCCATTTAATATAAGGAGAAACATCATGCCCAGAACATAATTCTGGCTATTCACTTCCTAAATAATTATTAATAAATTGAATTCTAAAGTTCATAAGGTTTACATTCACTCGGTGAAATTTCTGAAGTTTGCCATTACTGACCAGTATAACTGAATCTTTATGATCCTACTCCATTGGATTAAAAAAAGGGATTTAACATTATATTTGTCCAATGAATGCTGTTGTTCCTTAACTATGTTTCAGATAAATAATATCGTTCGATATTCAAAAGGGCGCTAAATATCACTTAGAATGCCAATATGAGAATAAAAATATAGGAATTAAATAGATATTTAATTCTTCTATAAAATATTTCCATGTCCACCTACGTGGTTACTTTGCTTCTACCTCTTACCATTATTTAATCTTTTACTTAATGATTTTAAACTAAATTATTTTCTCAACGCAAAAATAAAAACCCTTGGATGGTTGGGAGGGTGGCGGCCTTACACTGCTCCAATAGTTCAGAATTCCAGAAGAGAACCTACACCAGGGAAAGCTCAATAAAATTGAAGGAGTTCAAAGAAATGCAACAAGACAGGCATCAAAGTATAATTAGCTAGAAAGATATGCAAAATTAATTATAGATAACACTGGAAAAGAACAAAAAAGTAACATATTCCAAGGGAACTAAAGCATGGCTAGAGTTTTCTCAAGGCGTGGGAACTCACCAAGATGGGGCACAGGAAACGGCCATAAATGCAATTTCTGGAAACACATGAGCCGAGCCATAAATGTGATGAACATTAGCACAAAGTGGTAAAAAGTTCAGCGAGCTTGAACCACAGAAGCAGGAAGCAAGTACCTTTCAGTTTCAAAACAATGTTTAACAAGAGTACTAGCAAGTTGGGATATTTACATGGACTAATTACAATAGCTGCAGGGTGGGACAGTAGGCACAACTAGGCAAACACAGAAATACCCAGTAGATACCTGCTTGATGGGGTTCTGGGAGTGGTTCTACTCCCCAATGTCTCATAGTATCAAGTGGTAAACAAATTGAAGCAGCATTCATAAAAGCAACCTGGGTTCGTAACATCAAAAGCAAGTATGACAGTAACAGCAGGGTTTGTTAAGTATAAATGAAGGAGGCTACATAGCTTCAAGGTGATTACCATAAACCTAGACATCACCTACCTGTAGAGGAGGTACATACTACCAAATTAATTAATGAACGCCCTTCATTTTCATTTGTAGAATTTCATATATAAATTTGACCTCCACTGACACTGGAGGTCACATTTGACCACTACAACACAACACAGCAACTATATGAATTTCATAAAGAATCCAAAACAACAATTATTACCAAATACACAGCAAACAAGTATTTACTCACCCCATTCATTATCTTGGCTGCTACTCTATTTTACAAGTCAACCTCTAGAAAGATAAAATTGGGAAACAAATTAATGCACATTGAAACAGCTCCTAAAAAGCATTAATCATAAACAAGGTCAGTAGTGCAGATGGCTTCAAGTATCGATCAGTCGGCAATTCCTATCAGACTAGGATCATCATTTCAAATTTTACAAACTTAACAAAATCCTTTAATTTTACATTTACAAGCAAAAAATAAAAAGCATTAATCATAAACAAGGTCAATAATGCAGATGGCTTCAAGTATCGATCAGTCGGCAATTCCTATCAGACTAGGATCATCATTTCAAATTTTACAAACTTAACAAAATCCTTTAATTTTACATTTACAAGCAACATCTTAATTAAAATGTACTGTATAAGCTTACCCCAATTCAAATCTTCGTCGGAGTCGTCCCCCATTTCAAACATCCTCCTGTAGAAAGAGGATATCATTCAATTATTAAATATTTCAAAAGACCTAAACAAATATTCATCAGACACAGTCAGACGTGGAAATACTAGCTTTAAGTGTCGATCAGACGGCAATTCCTATAAAACTAGGTTCATCATTTGAATATTTACTCCTACACTGAAGAAAACCCTACATCAAAATTATAACCAAAGAAAACTGCATTCTGTGAAAACGAATACTTACCAATTTTAATCATGTCACCTTCCACTCCCACTTCACATCCTCCTCCTCTAGAAAGAATGTTAAGAAATTAATAAATCATTTTGAAGCTCCCCAAATAATTATCAGATATAGTATATAGTCAGCAATGCATATAGCTTCAAGTGTCGATCAGTCGGCAATTCCTATCAAGCTAGGTTCATCATTTGAATAAAAGTAACTTCCACACTACTGTACTTAAAATCCTTCTCTATAAAGACCATTTAATAAAAGTCCTTAATTACATCAAGGTAACAGAAGCATACCAGCACTTTAATTCCTAGATGAAGAGTCTATCAAAAAGTTGGCTGATGGTGAATGTTGCCCAGCTAAATGCCTTGCTCAAAAAGCAATGAAAACTATTATATAGATAATCTCAAAATAAAATTAAATCATTATCACACGTGATACCCGTCACTGTGCATACCAGTGTTCCCCATTTTATAGAGACAAATGTATGCAAGGAAGTCAAGACATACTGTACTATGCTATACAGTACTATAAACTTAACTAAAATAAATAGACCGAAAGAGTAGAGCTCAACCCCCCATCACAACTAGGTGAATACAAGTAAAAAAAAGTGAAAACACCTTGCCTAACAACAGTAGCATACAATCAACGTAACATCAGCTGAATAAACAAATTATAGTGGCTTTACAAAAAAACTTACCCAACTAATCCTTAAGAACCTTAAACACTGTTCTGAACTCAGAACCCCAAGCACTCAGCAGTGTGGAGGAAGAGCTTGGAAGGGTACCAGATGCGCTTAAATCAGCAGGTATAACCCCTCTACACAAGGGAGGGAGCAATGCATTGGCAAAGAATTATAGATCAGTTGCACTAATGTCCCACATAATAAAAGTATTTGAGAGAATGATTAGGAGTCGGGTCACCAGTTTCATGGAAACCAATGACCACAATCCAGGCCAACATGGATTTAGAGCGGGAAGATCGTGCCTTTCACAGCTACTTTGCTATTACGACAAAGTCACAGAGGCATTAGAAGAAAAACAGAATGCAATGTACTATACACGGAGTGATCAGAGTGGTACACTAGTCCAAAATGGTACACAATTCCAATAGGGAGGCTCAATAAAATTGGAAAAAAATGATTACCATAAACCTAGACATCGCCTATATGTAGATGAGGTAAACCACTACCAAATTAATTAATGAATGAATGCCCTTCATTTTCTTTTATAGAATTTTCTATATGTATTTCATAGAGAATCTAAAATAAAAATTATTACCAAATACACAGCAAACAAATATTTACTCACCCCATTCATTATCTCGGCTGCTACTCCATTTTACAAGTCAACCTCTAGAAAGATAAAATTGGATACAAATTAACACACATTGAGGCAGCTCCTAAAAAAGCATTAATCATAAACAAGGTCAGTAATGCAGATGGCTTCAAGTATCGATCAGTCGGCAATTCCTATCAGACTAGGATCATCAATTCAAATTTTACAAATTAACAAAAAGTTTACATCTACAGGCAACAGCATCTTAAATAATATGTTTAAACTTACCCCAATTTAAATCTTAAAAGAGTCTTCCCCCATTTCACACATCCTCCTGTAGGAAAAAAAGAAATCCTTCAATGATTAAATATTTCAAAAGACCTAAACAAACATTCATCAGACACAGTCAGAAGTGGAAATACTAGCTTCAAGTGTCGATCAGACGGCAATTCCTATAAAACTAGGTTCATCATTTGAATATTTACTCCTACACTGAAGAAAACCCTACATCAAAATTATAACCAAAGAAAACTGCATTCCGTGAAAACGTATACTTACCAATTTTAAATCATGTCACCTTCCACTCCCACTTCACATCCTCCTCCTCTAGAAAGAATGTCAAGAAATTAATAAATCATTTTGAAGCTCCCCAAATCATTATCAGATATAGTATATAGTCAGCAATGCATATAGCTTCAAGTGTCGATCAGTCGGCAATTCCTATCAAGCTAGGTTCATCATTTGAATAAATTAACTTCCACACTACTGTACTTAAAATCCTTCTCTATAAAGACCATTTAATAAAAGTCCTTAATTACATCAAGGTAACAGAAGCATACCAGCACTTTAATTCCTCGACAAGGATTCTATCACGAAGTTGGTTGATGGTGAATGTTGTCCAGCTAAATACAGTACCTTGCTGAAAAGGTAATGAGAACTAATATTATATAAAATTCAAAATGAAGCCAATTCATTACCACACATGATACCCTCACTAGTGCATACTAGTGTTCCTCACTTTGTAGACATAAATGTATGCAAGGAAGTATGTAATTAAAAGGAAGGCACCAAACCGGGAAGGCTACGTAGCACCACCAAATGTGCGGAGTAATCAGAGGGCGCTAAATATCACCTAGGATGCCAATACAAGAACAGAAATGCATAAGGCAAACGATATCAAAAGTATCCAATTCACCAAGAATTCTATTAAGGGACAATTGACAGCGAGGGACGGTCGGAAAGTAAGACACTCATCCTGGAAGTCAGGACATTCAACAAGAATGTGCACGACTGTAAGAGGAACAATGCAATTTGGACAATAAGGAGCAGGGAGGCGCTCCATTAAGCAACCGAGTTAAACGTGTATGGCCAATATGTAACCTAGCCAGAGCAGTTTCCCACTGCTGGTTACGGTGGTAGTTGGAAGGCCACAAGGACACACGACTCTTAATAATACACAGTTTGTTACCAGTAACAGAAGAACAAACAACCCTGCCAACGGGCAGGGTTGGATGGAGGAATGAACAACTGGGTAAAAGTCGGAATAAGGAATACTGTACCTTTACGGGAGATGGACAGTGTGGACAGCTTCCATAGCAGCAGCATCCGCACGCTCATTTAAAGACATTAACATGGCTGGGTACCCAGCAAAACTCTACAAACTTGAATCACGACGACCTCCGGATGGATCAGATTAAAGGACCCCAAAGCCACGAGGGCACTACAAGTCAACTACCACCACAAAGGAGGATTGACAACGCGAAAGCCGGAGACAAAGAGCATAGAAAATAGCATAAAGTTCTGCTGTGAAGATGCTAACCTCCGAAGGAAGGCTACACATATAAATGTGGTCGGGAAAAATAAGTGTGTAACCCACCGTCAGGAGACTTAAGACCCATTGGTAAAGATGGAAACGGAGTGGGAGTGTGAAGTGCTCAAGGAAAAGGCTTTTCAAAACTGTAAGCTTTGTCTCCGGCGAAAGCCGGAGACAAAGAGCATAGAAAATAGCATAAAGTTCTGCTGTGAAGATGCTAACCTCCGAAGGAAGGCTACACATATAAATGTGGTCGGGAAAAATAAGTGTGTAACCCACCGTCAGGAGACTTAAGACCCATTGGTAAAGATGGAAATGGAGTGGGAGTGTGAAGTGCTCAAGGAAAAGGCTTTTCAAAACTGTAAGCGGCGTGAAAGCTTTAGTGATGCGGGTCAGGGAAGTACAAAATTTGGTAAGGGGGATCCCCCATGGGGGCAAGGACGGAACAATATGAGGAGAAACATTGGTAATACGAACCAAAAGAGAATGTTGAGACAAACGTACAGAAAGAGGAAGGTGGTGAAGAGGAACAGGAACTTTGCACGGAAGGTATACTATGCTATACTATAAACTAAACTAAAAAAAAAAGTTTGCAAAGATGTATTGTTTAAACAGTAGGCTATTAATCCTGTACAGCTAAATTACTATTGCTTTGAAGGTTGAAGAAAATCTGTCATTCCCTACAATTTACCTCAGTTGAAGCGCCTTTGAAATGTTTCAGTCTTCTACTGTTCAATAAAGTTTTCTGACCAAGGCTAGTGCTCAGATATGATAATAAAGTGCTAGTACTGAAAGCTAGTAAGAATACTATCAATTTTTTTTACCTAATACAGGACTAATTACTCAAAATTACTTTGTACACAAGATGTACATCATATACAAGTACTACATATAAAATACATAATACATTGAATCTATTTACAAGCTTTCAGAAAACATTTACATTTAAAAAATAAATGGAGAAAAATCAAATTTTAGTTGCATTTTATGAACATGCAATTCCTTGGCTAGGAACAGATAGCCTGGTATTACGTTACAAGCACCATTTCTTCACATTGTTAAAAGACAACAGTGTAGTTTTTAGACAATTCTCATGTAGACTAAGGTTGAATATGAATCCAACTTTACACACAAATCAAAATAGCGTGATGCATCAAATGAACAAATGAATGAATCTTACTTACCTCTGGTTCCAGAGTTCACCATCATGCATCACTATTACCAAGCAGGCTCATACACCAGAGGCCTACTCTTTGAGGAATGTACTGTATAATTAGTATAATTATATGAGTATAATCAGTCAAACAAAAATTAAAGACAAATGCTCAAAATACATAAACATTGTATATTATGGGTAGTTGAACTATCCTCATTGAAATACTTAGCAGTATATAGTTTTTAATTTTATGAACACTTGCCCTAATCACTTTAAAATTAAATATACTTAGAGCAAAAGAATGACTACACAAATTAATGCACATTATTATTAAAGGATTTTATTACAATGTACTACCTATGGTAAAGGAGAATAAGAGACTAAAAGAATGTTTTTTCTTTATTTAGTCAGCAAATGTTTACTTTGTCTTCTTTTTCTTCCCCTTATCGTCACTTTTGACTGGTTCAGCTTTTTTGGGCTTTTCTACTTTCTTGGGAGCTTCTCCTTTCTTGGGAGCTTCTCCTTTCTTGGGAGTTTCTCCTTTCTTGGGAGCTTCTCCTTTCTTGGGGGTTTCTCCTTTCTTCCCCTTCTCAACTTTCTTTACCTCTTCCTTCTTTGGCGCCTCTTTCTTGGCCAACGCAGCCCTTGACCTGACTAGGGCTTTCCTCTTTGCTCGAAGGTCATGTTTTTTAATGTGGAAATATGCAGTCTTGACAATCTTGTTCCTAGTCTGCCTGGCCCTTCCCAGTTTGTAACGGTCAAAATCAGTCATGCTGGAACGCTGAAATAACAGTCAGTGTGAAACGACCTTTAAAATACCGTACCATAGCAAATTCTAGTAACCTATCATCAATATTTAAAAAAATTAAGACAAATCTCCTGATTTACCAGAAAAATATATATGTTCAAGTCCCAAAAGTCAAGATCCTTAATATTCAGGACAGTAGACATGTAACTAGATTAACAAAATTATATTGGCACCTCCAAATAATTCAAAATTCTCATGGTCTAATCTCCAAATTTTGTATCAACTGTGGTTAAATCCAGATAATTGTGTGTGCATGTCCAGCAGCCAAATGCCACCAAGGCTCTCGTCAGAGGGTTGTCATCGTCGGGAGGGTGTGACGAAGCCTCCAGCCTTAGAGGAAGTAGTCTTAGTGGATCGCATTGAGGATGCTGCTCTGCCACCTACAACACCCTGACCGGTGCGCAAGTCATCTATGAACGATTTGGACAGCACATTAGCACTAGAGTTCCTTATTTGCAATGGAGGCATGCAACATTGTTCAAAACTCCCGCTGCACCTTAAAACTGGGTGCTCCATACTTCAATTTGTATAAAAAAAATGGCAGTTAAAATTTAAACTGGATGTATTTGGGTATATGACTGAATTAAAGTTTTGAAGTACACTTTTTACATGATATGAAATGTCGCCTGAAAAATAAAAGGTTGTCATAATTTACTTTACAGTACAGTACTTTTTTTATAGCATCTCACCAAGACATCCTTGTTCAAGTTCTGGTTCCACAATGAATCTGCAAACTTCTGGTCAATGCTGGCCTTTTCCCAGGCAACTCTCACGAACTTGGACTTCTGACTGCGGTTTATTTTTACCTGGAACAATGTAATGAAATTAATAAAAATTAAATACCTTTAACAACAAAAATCATTAAATATTAAAGCTTCCATTGAACTACCATATTTGAATCATTTATAATATTTTTGAATATAACAAATACTTAATATATCCTTGCAAACTTTTTAACTACTGTTAGATGACTAGGGAAAGATGTTTAGTCAAGAGTAAAAGTGCCATCAAATGCATTGCAGAGAAATTTCATAGGAATCAACAGGGGAAATAAAACTCCACAGGGGAAAAAGTGCCAAGGTACCTTGGCACTTTTCCCCTGCCCACCTTCGTCACTTTCAGGACTTCATATAAACTCCACAGTCAGTCACTGAGCACAAGCCGAAAGAGCTATTGTGTTCTTTAACGTCTTTATTGCACAGTTTGTCAGGGAATGTATCTAATGGAATTGCAGCCCTCAGGAAAGGCAACCAAGCTTGCCACTGGATAAGTGTGCATGCATTGCAGGAATAATATAACTTATCCAGGAGAATCAAGAATTATGAATGAATATGAATTTAAATAATTTGTGTAGATATAAGCATAAAACAAATTCTTCATACCCACCAAGTACTTTGTAAGAAACATTTCAGAGTACTTGAACCCCTGACGAGGGACACCAGTGCACGGGCCATCAATCAAAGCCTAGAAAAAATAAAAATTACATCTGTATTATATAGTATTGCTCTAAACCAACATAACATTCTTCTCATGCCAGTAAAATCTATTAGTAATGACAAGATTTAAATCTGTCTGCCACAAACAAAGGCTGCAAAATAAAGTATATTTTTGTTAAATAACAAAGAAATTTTTTTTAAATATTGTACATAAAATTCTAGGACAATACTGTAATCAATTTCACCTGATCAAGGAAGGTATCTTGTCTTAACTCTAAATACTCTAGAATAACATTATGAGGCAGGCTTCATAATAGTGTCTTTTCCCTATTGAAATTTAAATAAACTTTACACATCCTGAAACTATAAACTATTTATAGTTCCATAAATGCAAAATATATCTGGATACAAATGGGGGTGGAGCAAATAGTACACAACATGCTGTTATCACTGTGCTTATGAACACTTCACATTTCACAATGGGAACTTTACTAGTGTATACCAGTGTATAGTGTCGCCCTTTGGCGACACTCACCAGTACGTGAAGTCTTTTTACTCATTTACAAACTAAACTGGATAAACAGTGCAGGCCACTGCAGTTAAAATTATGTCAATATCTATATATTATTATTTATACACTTTAAAATGTGCATAAATTATTGATCACTTAAATTCTATTTTCAAAAAGTGTAATTATCATCAAATGTTAGGAAATAAATGTTCTTAAATAAAATAATGTTGGATTTATAAGGATTACACTGATTGATTAGCCCAATAAGGATTTTTGGATTAAATTGTGACTGAATCAGAAGTCAAAGGAGTCGTCGGATAGCAATTTGTTTAATATCTTGGGTACAGGCAGTGGAGGTGGTTATCATCAAGTTGTGGAATGACACAATCCTCAAGAAGACAGCCTGGATGAAGATCATGTAATATACCTGGAGAATACCTAGAGGGTCTCGGTTGTTCTACTTCCCCGAGCTCAGTCGGAAGCCAGTCTCGACCTACTTATAAACATTTTTACTCTAATTATGTTACCTAAGCAATGCCTACCTTAAGATCTTCCGTAATCAAATGTTACAACAATACTGTGAAGGGGAAACCTACATGATTCAAAATCCTCAGAATACTTAGTACAAGTAACAAAATTAATCATTAGTACAGTAATCCAAGAACTTACCCTGTTGGTATCTATGACATCAACAATTGCTGCCAACTTGCCCTTGTAAGGCCCTTCATTGAGATAGACTACCCGTCCAACTTGGACAAGTTTTCTGAATGTCTGAAAAAAAATTTATATTAGTAGTTTATAGAGCAAGTGAACTAAATATTTTTGAAAGAAAGTTAAATAACCATCAAACCTATAAATACGGGAGAAAAAAAATCTATTTGAGTTGGTGGGGGTACAATAAATACAAGGCCTTTCAACAATTATGCACCCTCCAAATTTTACTCTAATATTAAACACATTAGCTAGTTCCATTGGGCAATTAACTGTATGGTGCAAGTCAACAAGATGGATACTACATATGGAACTTAGTATCAGTCATTGACAATATGAAAAAATTAAAAAGAAATTTCAAATCCTAAAACATTGATTTTTCTGTTTAATATTTAATATGATTTTTTCACGCGTTAATACACACACGAGCAAAAAAATCAGACTATGGGAGCTAGGAACTATTGTTCAGTGTCCTAGATTCTTCAACAAGGAAAATTGTAATTAGTTTACTCAACTTTTATCTTTTAACATGAAACAAGTGACTAACAGCAAGGGAAGCTTGTGTGGTGTTATGCATCACTGCTTCTGACCCATCACATACTGGCATGCTTGAAACAATCAAGTGATTTCACATTTATTGTTACCCAGTAATCTTGGTCCACAAATCAACCATTTCCAAACCAGTATTTACCCTGGTCTCTCCTAAAGCTAAACCTATTCAATTCATATCCATTGTTTTGTGTTCTATTTTTTGTCAAAATATTCAATATCTTATTAATATCCAGATTTGTATGCCCTTTCACCCACTTGAATCAGATCACCCTTAACTTTTCGCCTATCTACAGAATGTAAATAGTTTTGTCGATCTCTTCATATTGAAGGCTCCTAATTTAAGGGATTAATTTTGCTGGCCTTCGCTGAATGCATTTAACCACTGTACTGCGCAGGGCGCTGTGCTATTTGAATTTATGTCCATTCCATAGTATGGGGTCCAAAATTCAACCACAATCTAAATGGATGAAAGTCACATTGTACACAGTAAATGGATGGTAAACATCCATTTACCAATGGATGTTCAACCCAACCTAACCTAATCCAACCAAGCCCAATACAGCCTAACCAATATACCTACAACCTAGGTATAATAATACATACTGTACAGTTTTAACACTTTCGCGCTCCCAGCAAGAAGGAAAATAACTAGCCCCAGTGCGCACAGTGTTTCGGGCGATCGAGCGACAACACTGAAAAGTGCATACTCTTTTCACTGTCCTGACATTAATTTTCGGTGTACGTATTTCATTTTTGTACCAATGTGTTCGCAATAGAATGTTCTAGAAGAACATACGTATAAAATGTCACCAAAGCATGAGTTAGACCAGCACCAAATTAAGAACTACGTCGATCACTAGCCGTGAGCGCCAAACAGCGACGAAATGTTTCTACTCTTTTTCGGGGTCGTCCTACACTTGTCCTACAGCGTTATATTTGGTATCACTGAGATCGCAATAAAATTCCCTACAAGTACATACGCATATAAATATAGAATCATGATCGCGGCCCACCCACAAGAGTGGGAAGTGGCCGAATTGTTACCTGTTACCGCACACCCAACGGCACATCGGCGAAATCCCTATTGAAAAGTGTACACTGTTCTGACATTAGTTTTCGATGTGCATATGTCATTTTTGTACCAATGTGTTCGCAATAGAATGTTCTAGAAGAATGTCACATTATCAGTAGATATCTATACATTATGAATAAATTCTCAGGATTTATTAAAAAATTTAATTAAAATACAATAAGGGTACAGGAAAGTACCTATTTTTAAGGATACAGTAATGCGAGTATCAGTAAAGCAGCAGCATCTTTCATGGAGATGAAAACCTCAGTTGAAATAGGAAATTGCATCGGGATGTAAAGGACAATTTAAAAGAAAGAAGAAAGAATATAGGTGTAGTCGAGTCAGGGACCCATCCTCAACAACTGTTCACCAATTTGCCCGATGTACTAGTCAAAGCTCTTCAGACGGCACGCTTTTTTTTTTTTTTTTTAAAGTCTTGCCAGCTTAACACTTTCGCGCTCTCCGCAAAGGTCACTCAGCCAACCGAATGTGCGCGCTGCGTTTTTATCGCTTAAGCGTAAAAACAAAAATGTGTATACTCTTTTTACTCTCCTGACCTTAGTTCTCATGCTACGTATTTCATTTTGGTACCAACGTGTTCGCAATAAAATTCTCTAGAAGAACATTAGTAAAATAAGTCACGAAACATATAGGGATACCAGCACCAAATAAATAACTACGTAGATGACTCGCCGTGAGCGCCCATCAGCAACAAAATGTTTTTACTCTTGGGATTATAATCACCTCCACACTTGTTCTACAGCGTTAATTTTGGTATCAATGGACTCGCAATGAAATTCCCAACACGGTGATATGAATATAAGCGTTGAATATTGATGCAGCCCGCCCGCAAGAGTGTGGGAAGTGGTGAAATTGTTACCCGGTATCGGTGACGGGACGACGCACGGCGCTTTGAAAGTTTATACTTATTTCACTCTCATGACATTAATTTTCTATGTACGTCATTCATTTTTATGTCAATGTGTTCGCAATAGAATGTTCTATGTGCCCATAGGTAAAAAATATCAACAAAGCGTAAGTTAGAATAGCGACAAATATAAAACAACGCTGGAACATATCAGTGAGCGTCAAACACACACGAAATATTTTTACTTTTGTTATGTTTGTCAAGATTATACTTGTTGCACACAGTTATTTTTGGTTGTATATTGATCGGAATAAAATTCCCTAAACAGACATATGCATATAATACATGATATGGGGGAAGAATTACCAGTATAAACGGCTAGTCACCCACCTGCAACCCGTTTGGGACAAAATACCATTTGATCGACGTTATCCACACCTTTCATGAACTTATTGTACCATGCAGCCTAGTGGTGAGAAAGAGAGCCTCATAGCGCGCAGTTTGAAACAAACCCAAAGTAAATCGGATAAAAATTGAATTTTATACAAATATTTTAAAAGTTGACATAACTTTATGTCCACTATGCGTTTACGTTAGACGAAACCGAACGCGCCGGCGCGTCCAGATAGCGCGAAAGTGTTAAGATCCCCCAAACACACACTCCGAGAAATATTACTTGAAAAATGCATTAGTGGCACAATGCAAACTCCCCTACTCATGAACACGTGGTTTTTCCGCTCTCCACATGTGCATTTTGCTCACGACATTAAATTTGGGCAATTTGTTCTAAAGCCAACCTATAAACATTGCAATACATAAACACAAGGCAGACAAAACGTCTACCAAATAGTACATACAACATTTTATCTTCAGCTCTGGGACTCGAACTAAAAGAAAATGATTGGACTGAGCAGACTTTATGCCGTATCTCACTACAAAGGATTTTGTAACGAGTTTATAATATAAATTATGTCCGTCGGCTCTAGTCTTGTACTTTGCTATAGCTGGTCACTATTCATAGAGTTGTTCAAGCTATGGCGATATTCCTTTCAAAAATGTGACTACACAAGTCACACCCTTGTGGGAGCACAAGTCACACCCTTGTGGGGGTTGGGTAAAAGTCTTTATGCTACGTCGAAATTGTTTAAAAAGCTAACAAAACTAACAAATTTGTTTATTAAAATACTGCGAGAGGTCACTTGAGCTCTGGTTGTGTCCAGAGATCTTTTTGCTTACCATTACCTTTAGTGAAAATATTACTCGTGCCACACAGGTTTTGTAATGCAAGACTTTAATCCAATATTACACATAACTGCGTCTAAAGCACGTCACAGTCACTACATACCGAGTACTATCACAGGACATGATATACTGTATTCTTCAGGTGAATGAAACTGAACTTCAGCGAATTATTTATTCAATGTTATTGTCGTCCCCAACCCATGGCCGAGCCAAGCATGCCGAGGTGTAAATGGAACTTGGTTGTGAAGTAACCAGTCTTGCTCAATTTTCGTCTTAAATTCCCATCTAACTTGAACACATTTAACACACGTAAGAGTTGAATATCTAACACACATATTGCGCTGCTTCAATCAACATGAAAGCCAAAGATGGCGAAGTAAAACAGAGATAAATATATCATACCGGCTTGGCCTTCATTGTTGCCCGCTGCTGACCGATGAAGGACTCGTAAAGGCGTCGTCCACAATTATTACATGTAAACACAACTCCCTGCAAAACTTAATAAACTACTATAATACGTTTATTCTTACTCGTATATATTGTTATAAAGCTAGAAAATTAAATTTTATATGAAATTAGAATAATATTGTACTATTATTTGGTATATATTTTCCGAAAGTGGTATTTATTTTGGTTGCTTCACTTATTTGTAAAATTTAATAAATCACTACAACATTTATTTTCCTTTATATATATTATTAAATATTTTTATATACATAAATCATATGTAAAATCTAAACACATATTGCACTATTAGTCTCTACATATTTTCCAAGTGCAATCTTGATATTTTTCCGCCTAGTCCTCCGATGAAATATATAATAAATTTTCTAATTCCAATTGTCCGGAAACGGTGAAAACCTGTACTGAGGCTTGCTGTACTGAGGTTCCCCTTGGTCAACTAGTGACCTTCCCCAGTATATAATCCATTACAGTTGTCTATTTAACTGCCAGACGAACAGATGCATCAGGTGAAAAGAAACTTGCCCAAACATGTCTGCCCGACTATTATGTCTGTGTCATAATGCCTTTAATTCATTCTGTCAGGGGACAGGCAGCCGGAGTGTATTTATACACGTTAGACTTATATCGAGGGCCACCTATGGGTATAGTTTAGCCTACCAGCATACATTAGCAAACTCTGGGTAGAGCACAAAAAATATCTTCCAATATTCGTGAGTGTATGAAGTAGTTACAGAGCTCAAAGTATCTCATACCATTTGGTCTGAAGTCACTGATAACAGGGCAGTCACAGATATAGTGTTGGAGAGTATGTCCCAGTTCTTATTCACATAGTTTACAATTGGAGTGTTCACCATTGGGGGAATTCATTACCTGCAGCCACCTGTCATATATATCGATATCCCAGCCTAATTCTGGCAATTACAATGTCACACTATCTAGAGGATGTTTTATGCTGCCCGTACATATAATTCTCGGTTGTAAACATGTCATAGCTCTTTATACTCGTGCTTTCTAGTCTTTGAGTGTCAGTAACTGCTCTTCTGGCATCCCTAATTTCCTGAAATATTGCGGCTTTACGACAGAGTTTGAATGCCCATATCCAACTTAATTTCAGGCTTATCACATGCAGTTTTAGCTGCACTGTCCGTGTCATAATGCTGAACAACACCTTTGTGAGATGGTATCCATACAAATCAAAATAAATAAATTCCCTAAATAAAACTGTCATTGTTATTGTCAAATGAGACTCAGAAACTGTTCCGCTGTGTATTAATAACGTTGTTTAATTCACTGTGTCGAGGAACAGGCAGCCAGTTTATTCATACATTATATGTTAGGTATATATCGAGGTCCCCCAAGCTGACAAACTCCTGAGTACCTATTTATTGCTAGGTGGACAGGGTCATGAGGTGACAGGAAACCCGCCCAACCATTTCTGTGCCGTCCGGTATGTGAATCCGGAATTCTGGAATGTGAGTCGAGAACGAACCCGACTGTACTACTGGGAGCCTCTATATAATAGATGTTACAACATTCTTAATTATTTTGCACTGATGGTTCCCTACACCGCCCCACGGGTGCAGCTGGAAGTGCAGTTGTCCTGACCATGGGCGATGACTTATATTTTGAGTGGAGAGTCCGTATATACAACTGGGCCTCTACCCTTCAGACCGAACTATTTGCCTTGCTTCTTGCACTGAAATGTGTACAAGTCTCCAAACTTGATACAGTAATTGTAAGTGACTCTTTATTATCCTTAATTGCTCTCAACTCTTTAAGACATAACTGTGACATGCTCGTGTCTGAAGCTGGACACAAATACAAAAAAATTATTAATGATGGTAACAGAGTCCATTTCATGTGGAGTCCATCTCATGTTGGCCTCCGAATGCATGATAGAGCTGATGAGTTAGCTAAAGACCATAACTAGCTGACTTCTTTCGACGTTTAAAATTAAACTTGATAAACACCTAAAATGGGTACGTGATCAGCCGGACTATGGTTCATGTCATACTGCTGTATGCAGCGTTGGACACGAACAAAGGGGCACAGGTGGAAACTTAGTACCCAAATGAGCCACAGAGAGATTAGAAAGAATTTTTTCAGTGTCAGAGTAGTTAACAAGTGGAATGCACTAGGAAGTGATGTGGTGGAGGCTGACTCCATACACAGTTTCAAATGCAGGTATGATAGAGCCCAGTAGGCTCAGGAATCTGTACACCAGTTGATTGACAGTTGAGAGTCGGGACCAAAGAGCCAAAGCTCAGCCCCCGCAAGCACAATTAGGTGAGTACCTAAGCTTGTTAATAAAAAATGTAAATATAGTGTAATGAGATTTTTTAACTGATTTTACAATACTAGCCAGAAAAGATACATACATTCCATGTGTGGTATTTATTTTGACAACATACAATACTCTAGAATACATGATAACTGCAACAGAAGTCTTATGTTTTTTTTCATGTAGTCCTTAATAAATTTATACAATGAAATCATATGTAAAATTCTAAAAATATTAAAATATTATTCCGTATATATTTTCTGCATAAATTTGTATGCATGTAATCTTATAAATTTATGCAATGAAATCATGTGTAAAATTCTAAAACTATTATATTATTATTCGGTATATATTTTCCGTGTGTGGTATTTATTTTGGTAGTGTCCTTACCGTCCCTTTCAGCCTGAGCCAGACCCGGGACCATGGTGAAGGAGGTAGGTCTCTTCATATCTTTTTGTATTTGAACCATCCTTTTAAATTTTGGACTATTACGTGAAATATTTATGAGTTAAGTGTTTCTAGTTTCATATGCGTCAAGAAGCGAGGGTGTAAAGTTAAGATTAACCTGTAAATTGTAATTTGTAAAGAGCAGAAAGTTTGTAAACAAACCAGTGCGGTTTGACTTTGGGGTGCCATAATTCTCATAGCCAAATTCTTAAAGCCGAGAAGTCTATTCCCCCTTCTCGATGTATATATACAGAGAATTTACTTTAATACAGAATGTTTCATTTTTAAAAGTATACTTTCTGGCTGGTAAGGAAGTTAAGGGGTCCCGGTAATACAGTCTGGTTCGTTCTCTACGCTCAAGCGAGAATTCCGGGTTCGAAACTCGGGCGGGACAGAAATGGTTGGGCACAATTCTTTTTCACCTAATGTCCCTGTTCACCTAGCAATAAGTAGGTACTCATGAGTTAGTCATCTTGTAGTGTGGGGTTGCATCTTAGGGGAGAGGGTGATAAGTCTTGTGTATGAATACACTCTGGCTTTCTGTCCCCCGACGATGAATTATTTTTCATTTTAGTGGCCTTAACCCTAGACACATTCATAGGCCTCAAATTCACAAACCCACTGTTATTTAGCCTCCGTCCAGCTCTGGTGATAATATATAGTGAATTTACTGGATACGACGTTACATTGTATTAGTGCTACTTACATACACAATCGTCGTGCTTTGTCAAAGTTTTGTTAGTTAATCCTCAAGTTTCCAAGGTTTCTTAATGGTAGAACTTTCCATCAATTTTCTGTACTGTTTGAGGAAATGTTCGTCACATTTAACTGGCATCAGGCTTCCTATACTTTATTTTGGTTCAAAATGCTATACGTATTGGTGTAAGAACATACGTATTCATATTTAATTTTTAGCCATTGACGACAATGACATATTGTACTAATTTTTCAAAAAGTTGCAAGTTGTAAATCGTGTAGCTGACAAAAGATATGGGCGGTGTTCTGTATAAGAGTTTAAAGCCATGGAGAAAGTATTGCCTTAAGTCATGGGATTTTGCCAGGGTCCTATAAATTAAAAAAAATCACATTCAATATCTGCATCTTCAGAAAATTTCCTAATCATGGAGATTGCAAATGTTGTGTTGATTTAATAAGTCAATTTACTGTAGGGAAAGTTGCTCAGATAAATTAAAACATTTGTTCACCGTTCAAAAAAAAAGGGGGATTAATGTCACTGCATTTTAAGGAGTTCCAATGTATAACAAATGTATAAGTATCATACTGGGAGTGGTTGTAGCATTATGAACCTAGACAGTTTTGCAATCCTTTGATTCTTTACCTTATGGAAAACTAAATAGCAAGGTGGAGTAACTGCTAGTCTATGTAGAATTTAAGTCTGGGCTGATGAACATTGAGTAAATTTACTAATGCCACCAAAATAGGGCATCGTATTCTGAACTTGCATATATACTGTCTCAAAATGGCATACAGTAGCTAGTTTTGTAGATAAAATGGATGAGATGTTTACAAATGAAGTTAAATGATAAGTGTAAGCTTTTGAGCTCGGGAAATTATAGTTTTAACAGAGGCTTCTTATTTTGAAGTGTTAATGGATTCATGAAGTATACAAATAGATGAAAAAGTAAGTTGATACTTCATATATAAGACAATGGATTTAAATTAAATAATTAAATACGGGTTTGGAAATAGGGTTGTAGATTTAGGCAACATGTTGCTGGTATCAAAAAATGTGGGGTTGAAGGATCATTCCATGTATTGGGTTGACATACTGTATAATATAAACAGGAGTTGCCTGCAATTTTCTCTTATAGGATGCCCCTTGCATATAGGTTCTTACAATATGACAACTTGTTAAACAACCTGTTACCCAAGCACTCCACACAATATAATTTTTGTATCTCCCCTTGTCCGAATTAATGTCTATCCAAACTATGTGTAGTGTTATGTTAGGAAGTGTTAACTAAACTTAGGCTTTTAGGCTCTGTTGGTATTAATTAGGTTGGGTAAAATTAGGTAGGTTTTAAAATTAATGGTAGGTTTTAAAATTAATTGGTAAACTGTCTTATTTACAGTGTGAATTTTATTGCTTTGACCTATGAAATATTGTTTGCTGATACATGTCTGTTCCTTTTCAGTCGGAGACCACCGCAACCATCCGGACGAGGAAGTTCCTCACCAACCGGCTTCTTAACAGGAAGCAAATGGTATGTGTGTAACATCATTTTTATTCTACTGGCTAAATTTGAAGTTCGTATCCTGAAGTTGACTGAATTCCTATCCTTGTATTCCATGGTCTCATCCTGGTGTGCCATTGTTAAGGACATTTCACTTTGTCAAGGATGAGGGTGTATTTGCAGTCATTCATTCAGTTATTGGTCAGATCCAACAACTGAGTTGCAGACTGAGATAATTTACTGTCTAGCATTGAAGCAAAACTGCTAAGTTAAAAAAAAAAGAGGATAAAGTAGTGAAATTGGTTATCTAAATAGAACCTAGCTTATTTAAGTCAAAAGGCCCACCTTGCAGTTACCTTGTGATGATTTTGGGGCTCAACATTTCTGACCAAGCTTTCTTACTTTAATGCTCATTCTGTTCTTATTTGTGCATGCTTAATATTACTGATTAACTTGCACCCATCCACCATATAATTCATGTTTGCCATCCGGAGATTGCATTGTCTCCTTTATTTTATTTTGCTTTTGTTGCATTTTGTAAATACCGTCATAAAGTAGTACTCGTTAGATATCAAATTGGACATTTTACCATGCATAGTAACTTTGCAGTATGTGTTAGAAGTAAAATATTGCTAAGCAAATCTGTGCTTGGCCCAACACACTGGTAGTGCCCAAAATTGGTAAGGGAGCATAAACATGAGAGTTAACACTGACAAATTTTACAGTAGGACCTGTGTTTTTTATTCATCAACAAGGACTGCTTGGTACAGTCACAGGTTCATTTGTTGCTTGGTTAATGTTTGATTGCTAAAGGCCCAAGGTGACGGGCACTGTTCCTTCACTTTTGTCAAATACATATACCCTAATGCAGTACTATAAAGTCATACCGAATACTTCTTATAATTTAACCTTACCGATGTATTTTCCAGGTTGTTGACGTCCTGCACCCTGATAGGGCCACAGTACCTAAAAAGGAAATCAGAGAAAAACTAGCTAAGGTAATGTGCATATCTGTTATATAATTCTTTCTGCTAAACTTCATTTGATAAATTTCCACTCTAGCAACATTTTGCATATCTTCATGCTAGTCAAATCTTGCATATTTAATTTTAGCTTAGACCTCTCTGGGATGGATTACCTTGTGGATTGTTTCCCCCCTTAGGTTTCCATGTGGAAACTTGAGAATGCCACATGATTATTGACATGGGTGATGTAAACCCAGGATGTATTTGGAGTAGTTTTAGGCATAATTATTAAACTCCGCATAAGTTCTTTTATTGATTGATTGTTATCGCCGGAGGCGGCTAGTTTATTGTGCATCCCATACTCATCCTGTGAGTGGTAGTGCAAAAGCATTTCAGAGGGCACAAAAGGTCTTTATCAGACCTTATCTTAGATAATTACATAAACATTTTTCTTTTTAAGTCATTTCAAGATGCTTGGATGGACCAAACAATAGCAGTGTGGTGTGGCTGCCTGGCTAGCTCTGAACATCATGTACAGCATTGTGTTCACTGATATCTGAATATTGTACAGTATCAGTCAGGCTCTGAAAATACTATTGCAAAATAATAAGTCACACTGTTTATATTATTACATTAAGCAATGCTGTGGTAATAAGGGGAACAGCAGTGCTGTTGGCTCGTGCTGCATGCACCATGGTTGCTCACGCATTACTGATGCCTTCACATGTGGGAATGGTGCCACTTTTTTTTTTTAATGGCATCTGTTTGCTGGAGCCCTGAAGAAGCTGATGTGAACCTTGTGTAATGTGTAAATAATGCAATAAGTTGGACTTCTTCCACCTAGTGATAGCAATAGATTTAGGATAAATATGATGGGAGACTGCTAGAAACTACAGTACTGAATATCCTGAACAAATTGAGAGGCAGGACCAAAGAACCTAACCTTATTCCCGTCAAGTGGGGAACCACAGTAATTGTATAGAAAATGTTAAGAATTTATGGTATTGAGCTCTTGCATATAATGTTCTAAGAGTATTGTGATGCTGGGTATGACATTTACAGCTCCAGATATGAGAAAATGTTGTATTTATGAAATATGTTAATTGTGACATTATATCAGTTCAGTACACTGATAAAATTGTTGAGCATTTAGGTCTTTCCTAGTGATAAACCACTAATGCAGCTAGTTATTAATGTCCTCTATGGATATTCAATGTTTGTGTACATTACACATATGCAAATGATAAGCATTTGAACTATTTATGGATTCATTTAATTTTCCATCTACTTTGGCAATACTGTACCTTATCTACTTCAAGAAGTGTGTATTGTTTTGTGGTATTTGTTTTGAAAGTTTCTATAACTGTGTCAAATATTTCAGATGTACAAAACAACTGGTGATGTTGTTTTCTGCTTTGGCTTCAGAACTGCGTTCGGTGGAGGCAAGAGCACAGGGTTTGCTCTAGTATATGATACCCTTGATTATGCAAAGAAGATCGAGCCTAAATATCGCCTTGCAAGGGTATGTTTTTCCTAATTTTGTTAAAAAATGGCAATCACTGTACTGCATAGCCAGTTCTTTAGTAAAGAGCATTTTGACCATATCTTTAAAATCTGTTATTTAATTTAAAAAAAATTATGATGAACCTTTATGATAGGAATTGCCGACTGACGATACATGAAGCTAGTATATCATCTGAATTATGCTTTTTAAAGAGTTTTGTTTGGTGTTTTATATATTGGAACTTATATTTATACTTTCACTTACAGCAAGAATTGATAGAAGTGAAGAAAACTGCACGTAAGCAGAGGAAAGAGCGAAAGAACAGAATGAAGAAGGCACGTGGTACAGCTAAGGCCAAGATGGCTGCTGCCACTAAAAAGGTAGATTTTGTCAACAAAGGCTGGTAGTTTTTATCATGCTCTATATGTTCTCTATTTATATACACTTTGATCTCAGTAATTTGTGTAATTGTTTGACACATCAACATTTAGAACATTCAAAACTAAAGGTACTTAATTTATTACATGGATTTTAATTCTATAATCATAAATAATTGGCAGATGAAGGGGAAGGGGAGGGTCAAATAGAATTCCAGGCTGTAGTCACAATTTATTGAGGGCAAAGTGTCTGTATATATGTTTTGGAATTGCATGCACATGCATGTGTTGTGGTGATTTAAGGATAACCTGCTATTCCATGTCTGCTGACTGATTGCTCTGCAAATATACAGATTTTTCAAAATATTTGGCTATTTGAAATTTATACAATTCGATAAACATTAATTACTGGTTTAACTTAACACATCTTTTGTTAAAGTAAGATCAGGATAGAGCTAATAAGTTAATACAGTACTGTATACATGTTATGAATTTAACTACTACAGATAATGTACTGAAAATTAAATATACAGTTTATTTGGTATTTAAGTAGAATTTTTTAGATTTATGCTTAGCAGTTATCCCTAAAACATACATGCTCTGTATACCTATATATGTATTAGTTTTATTTTTTAGTATTTTTAGTAACAGGTAAGTTTTTGGAATAGGTCCTGCTTTTTATTTATTTATTGCTAGAATGCTTATCACATTTCTTGATTTTTCTTTGCAGAAGGTACGTTAACATTGTTGGGCCTCTTCACACACATCGGATGGGTAACAGTGTTGTAGTGGGAATATGATGTGTGAATGAATATAACACCTGAATGCGGTATGAATGGTGGTATTCTTAGCAACGTGCTAGCCAGGACGAGTTCATATTTATGAGAGAAATGGCAGATTAACCAAAGTATGATGCTTACTAAGGATGTTTTTTTTTCTACCATGGAACTTAATTGTTGAATTGTATCAGTCAGTACTGATACAAGGTTTGCCATGTAGTTTGCTTTTCTAATGCTTTATTTTAACACCAATCTGGCCTTCTATTTTTGTTTTATTTCAATTTGTTTCGCATGTTTTGAGCTTAGGCATTTAACATTCCCTTTCTCTGTCTGAAGACAAGTTTTGCTAGTGTACCCTTATTGAGGTAGCTTTTGCAAGTGTCTTTTGTTCCATATGGAAAAATGGCATTAATGGGATTTGGAAGTTCAGTTTATCGCTCATTAATAGCAGGGGAGAGGTTCAAGTCAAGTTGTCCTATGGATGGTATCTAGACTGCTATACTCATATTTCTGTAGCTGTTCGCAGATTATCCTCTTGTATCAGCAGTAATACATAGGGGTTATTAAGCGTGGTTTAACAGTTAATCAATTAATTTGAAGGTTAGAGAAATATAAAATTAATTCAAGACTGTCAGCATGATGATTGATTGATTGATCTGATGATTGATTGCCAAACTGCACATAACATTTTAAATGAGAAATTTATAGTTTGGAAAATATTGAATATACTGTAATGTAAATTTAGAAATGTGTGCAAAGAAGGAAATATGAATTGCAAGTAGAGAAAGACCTTACATAGTCTCCCTGGTTTTTAAATTAATGGAATGTGTTGCTCAAATAAGCACTTTTAACTCTAGTTTCAAAGTGTGCAAATTAAATTTTACTAGATATGTTGAACACTATTTTCCCTAATCTAGTTCAACAAGTCAAATGGGATACTAGCCATAATATATTAGAAATTTTAATGGGTTCCCATGACCCCTAACTCTTCTAATGCTTTGTCCAGCAGCAAAATTATCTTAATATTTGCTTTCCGTGCTATATTAATGCCATTGTCTTAGTCTTTACTTCTCAGATTTTGAATTTTAGAATTAAATCTTTATTTTACCTGTCAAATGACTGATACAATATCAATCAGGTAAACCTGACTAAAGAGAGTTGACCTCATTCCTTCTCTTTCCCTGGCCATGGTCTCAACCTTGTTCTCATGGGCATTGATAAGGGTTGTTTATTCAGGTCGACAGAAAGCTACATGAAATTCAAATTAAAAATTGTAACTACCCGTGCAATTTTTAGGGGCGAAATATTTTCGTTGCAACTGATGAATAAAAGTTTGTTATAAAGATGTGTTCTTTATAATAGTTAACATGCAGGTGAACGAGAATCTTGGATGAATCGTTGGTTTGACTGAAAGCATTGTTTTTTATATTTCATCACTTGCATTATTACAAAACTAATTTGTTCTTTTCTTTCTCCCAACAGTAAATGTAGCGGAAAGGAAAATAAATGTAAAATATCAAAACTTGTTTTAACTTGTCCTTTATGCTTTGTTACATATAGTGGGATTGTGCATATCCTTGTTGAATATCCTGACTTCCAGGATGAGCATGTCTTGTTTTCTGACCATCCCCCGCTGTCACTTTTCCCATTATAGAATTCTTGGTGAATCGGATACTTTTAATATTGTTCGCCTTATGCGTTTCTGTTCTCTTATTGGCATCCTCAGTGATATTTAATGCCCTCTAATTATTCTGCACATTTGATTGCCAAATAGCAAATGTAGCACCAAATACGATTTGGTGCTACATAGCCTTCCCGGCTTGGTGCCTTCTTTGATAATTACTTTACGTATAGTGGGGTTAGATTAGTGCCATGCCCTGGAGAACAGTAGTGTGGTCTTGTCAGCAGGCCTAACACAAGTTGTCAATAGGCAACCTGTTCTCAAAGTGAGATGAGATAATACCACACATATTCGGTAACTGAATAACTATAACTTGTCTGAAGAAAAGTAGATATCATTTGATGAAGAAAAGGACCCTTGAGTCAAAGTCCATCCTTCACAGAAAGTTGCACAACAGGAGCAGCAGTCAAAAAAGCCAACTAAACCCTTAGAATGATTGAGTGTAAATTTCACTTTTAAGAAAATGGTAAGGTAATTATCAAAAGAAAGCCCCAATTTTAAGAAAGCAGGTAGTGATTAAATTGTATAAATCTGGTGTGCTCCCATGTGGATTACTGTAAGCATGGAGATCTCATCTTCAGGAGGACATAGGTGCTTTGGAGAAAGTACCACACCTGGCAACAAAAATCATTCTAGAGCAGTCAACTCTCATTTGGGAATGGTTGAGGGCTAACATTGCAAACTAGGCATGAAAGGACATCTCTCAAACTTTAAAATAAGTAGTGAACAATTTTGAGGATGTTTAACTGGAAAATTTCTTCAAAAGATCAGATGTAACACCCAAACAAGGAGCAACAGTTTCAAGCTCTAGCAACAATGCAAGACAACTGATGCCTCTTTACCTATGCTTCTAATGGTGCTACATAGCCTTCCCAGCTTGGTGCCACCTTTTGATAATTGCTTACAAATCCATGGAACCGCTTAGCTGCCAGTCGTAAATGCCAAAAAACTATCAAACTGAAAAAATCATAAAGGCAAATGGGGGATCTTTGACAAGCCACCGGTTTCCTGTCCTTGTCGAGGCCACTAGTGTTAGTGGCCCTCTGGTAAATAAGGTTTTGCCCAGGTCTACGCACAACATATTGGAATGTATTTAGGTTGTATACTACCACAACTTGCAGGAGGTACCCGTGGAGTCACTACGCCCAGGTATCATACACCAAGGGACAAATTAATAAATATTTGAAAATATTGTCTATTGTATTGACATAAGGAACCATTAGGTATTGGAAATAAACTTGATAGTATTCATTGGTTTTACTTCAGTAGTAGCTCTTACAACCATTTTATTATAAAATATGTTGAATACAACAATAACACTTGAGAAAACCCAGTGTTGAATGTAATAAAACTCCTCTTTCTGGTAGTACCACTGTGGCTTCCTGTAGTCTTACACGGCAGTCACATCAGTTGTGGGAGTTATGTTTGAACTAAAGCCAGAACCTGGCCTTATCCCCTCAGGTGCAAGGAGCAAATGACATTTCACTGGGAAAGCATACATAAAGACGACCAAACCACACCCCCAGAAGATTGAGAGATGATGTTTCAGTCCATCCTGGACCATTTTCAAGTCGAAAATTGTGGCATGGGCAACAAATAAGGCAAGTGCTAGAAAGTCTGGGAAACTTTACAGACAACTGCTAGGTCCACAAGAACCAAAGCCTTGAACCTTTCAAATAGCTCCACAAATTATTCAAAATGCACTGAAAACTAGTTTACATTTTTGCTATATGGCCTCATGACGCTAGTCTTTGCCAACCTTTCCTCTCGTCTCTTAATAATCTGGTTCCTATCAAGTTGCATAGGAAACATTCTTTATAGCATGGAGGAATCTCGGTGAGGTAGCTACAGGGAGCCACCAAGGGGTCTCCCAGAAAAGTGCCCTTATCACTAAATATGAAGAGGGATCTTGATATTATTATTTGTCAAAAGTAATGCAAGAGTTGATAGAAAGGGTTTTGATGGCAACAAGTTCTCCTCTTGCATAGATGCATGTAGAGCCAGTCCCTTTTCTGCAGCATTCTGCACATCTGTAACAATTAAGTTTATGAATCTTCTAAAATAGTATACATACATTATGGCTTGTATGTTGATGATGTACTTTTGCTAGTCAAATCAACAAAATATCAAAGGCAGACTTTAGCACCATATATGTCTTAGAATATGGAAAAGGGCCTGAATAGTCAACAATCTATGATAAAAGAATAATCACAATAATAGCAAAGCAGTACTGTACTCGAACTGCCAGTCATTCTTAACTGGTTACCTCGGAAAGTTTAGCTTTATTCCTACTTGCTCTCCCTGGTTCCCTTCCACTTTTGTAGCCGAGTCGAGTTTCAAGCCCCCCTGTGGCGACTACCTCATCCCTTGGTGTGGCTCCTTCCATTGTAACAACTGCCCTGTTCATTTCCCTCTTTTGTGGGGGTCCATATTGCCTTCCCCATGCCTGAACACATTTGCTTCCTACTACCACTGCTACGTTCCAGGATTTACTCGGCCCCCCTTTGTGGCTTAAGTACTATATTATGATGTTTGTCCTGATGACCATACCTGGCCTGATGATGTGCCTATTCATATTACTATATAAGGCCTAGGAAAGTTAAATTTGGTTGTTCCCTTCATTTTCAGGCCATTTACAAAATTAATGGTATAAAAAAATTCTTGGTTACAAGAGTTCACATTTTGTACTACCATCCATACTAACAATAGAAACTAGAATTTTTCTATGACAAGTTTACAAATTTTGTCATTTAAAGATGGATTGAAAGTTTGTTGCGTGAAATGGCAAATCATCTTATTACTAATTATAAAATGTATCCAAATTATGTTTTGGT
Organism: Procambarus clarkii; assembly: GCF_040958095.1. NCBI lineage: Eukaryota > Metazoa > Arthropoda > Malacostraca > Decapoda > Cambaridae > Procambarus > Procambarus clarkii. Next base: position 22,030,628 of record NC_091168.1, on the reverse strand, counting down.
AGCCAAAAGAAAATATGATATTTTCATACATAGTTATATCAGTAGAAATGTTGTGTTACTAGCATTATAGATAAAAATAAAATAAGCACTTGATTTGTAAAAGCAATGTCAAATAAACTAACTGCAGGCAGCAATACTCAAGCGGAATATATTTAAATGGGCTACATCAAAGATCTAATTTTACAATACTGGGAGCACTCTTAAATGTATATGATCACAATCAATAAAATTATCTGTGTTCTATGCCTCAAAGAAACATATATATACAGAGAAATTTTGCATTTTAACACAATGATAAAAAGGTGAACTAACTGTATATATGAAGGAGAGCAGCAAAAACCTTGTGACGATCAACAGCATCATTTCCTTTAGAAATATTCAGAAGATGAAGTAAAGGATCTTCTAACTCCATCTTAGAATACAACTTGCACATTTTATTCAGTAGATTCACATCAGCTTCCTCTCCTAAATTCTGTAATAAAACCTAAATCTAAATAATAGGAAAAGATAGCCAACCACTTTCATCATCAATAAAATTGTTTGGCAAAAGATGAAAAGAATCCTGTCACTCATGATTCCAAGCCTAAGAACTTTCAGACTTTTTTTTTACAGTAATATAGTATTTACTCCATACTGTATAGCAATGCACCCTGTAAAGGCCAAATAATGGAACTATATATACTATATTACGGACAAATCTGTCCCATAGAGAAACTACCTTAAACCAAGGTCTTTCAAAATGAATAACAAAATCTTTCTTGCCATCTCTTGCTAAAATTTCTTGTAATTAAAGATAATGCTATTCCGAGAAAGCAAATTAATATATTTCCACCAGATTCCATCATGAAACATCAGTACTAACAATACGTATTGTCTAGACACACCTCTCCACCCTACCTTCCATGAGACAGCACATCTGCCATATAGCCAGCGCTCCCGACGCCAGACAAACCATCATAATGGTCGTTATCTTGCTGGCTTTTAGTCAACAGCTCCAGAATTCATGCCAAAGTGACGTCATGTTCTGTGTATAAAGGTTTGCCAGCATCCAGCGCACCAGATTACCCTCCAGGTGCTCACTGCTTCAGCATCTATCCTTGCTCATGTGTGACGGTAGACACACTTAGCATTTTGTATAAAGTTTTACCTTCACCTTTGTTATTAACGTAAAATTCACATGTATATATTTCTCTTCGATTATGTTTAAGCCAAGTGGATAAGGGGTTTTGTTTTAATTAAGTGTTACTTATCATTTTGTGTAAAATTATTCATTTTTTGTTATATTAAATGTTTAAAGTTTTTACTCTCTTTGTTTTTGCCCGGAATTGATACAGAGTAGAAGACCCAAGCAGATTTTTTACATTTTTTTTTTATTAATGTGTATTTGGCACACCATCTGCCAGAATAGTTACTGCTGTATTCCAGATCACGTCACAATACACACACAGTTCCCAATTTATCATGATTATATGTAGGCCACTAATCTATTTCATTATGAGCAAGGGTTAAAGTAAGTAACTTTTGCCATTTATCTGCCTAGAATGTGCCTTGGTAGCAATATAATATAATATAATGTGTTAAATACCACTGTAGGGTAAATTCTGTCTCTCCCCTGAGCCTCAATGTCATATTTTATCTCCAGAGCTCGTTATGAAGGGGTGACCACAGCAGGTTCTCTCTGGAGGCTGTATCACCACACAAAGTTTTCTCTATTTCAGGCTCTCTTACCCCTCCTACCACCCATTCTTTTGTTATTGTTCCACTCCATCCAAGAAACCAGTCATCTGCTTCAACCGTATGATCCATTTATTTCACCCTTATACACTCTTTTTGTTAAATGATTCTCAAGCATCTTACAAATAATTTATACCCACACAATGTGTCTCATTTTTAGATCTCTTCAAATTTACCTTGCTATTGTGCATTTTGTTTGGCTCTTCCTTTCTGGTGGCCATTTTCTCGATTAGGGTGATCTAGCATCTCCTGCGCTCTGGCCTCTGAGTGGCCCACTCTTTGACCTCTGGTCTCTGATAAGCTTTTAATGATTCACAAGTGCCTGGTGTGACATGATATGTGTAGAACAACCTAGGGGAGCTAGCAACAAATTAGCCACTGAGAGTGTTCTCTCAGAAACTTGCCTGTAGGATTTGTTTAGCCTCATCAGGTTGCCCCGTTTCCAAACAAGCAAACATCAAGTCATGTTGGGCTAGTCTGTAGTTGTTGCGTTGAACTATAAGGTTAAACATGCGTTCCAGAAGACCACTGGCCGGTACAGATTGCTCACTATCACTGCTGAAATACACAAATTTATATTAATCTTATAAATTATCTCACATACTGTACCTTCATTTATCAAATCTTCAATGCTTTTATATTAAAACAGTATTTGATCAAATTCTTAATAATATTAGCAATGATTTTATGCCTTTATGTACAATTATGTTAACCAATGATTTTAATGTCTTACATTAAATAATATTGATGTCAAGCACTATACTCACCACACAAAATTAGGTAATTCTATATTTTGATTTGAATTTTGTAAATGACGGATGATGAGAATAAGCATTTCCACCCTTCTTGGAAGAAGGTTATAGCTTTCATAAAGATCTTCTATCACATCTATGGCACCACTTAAATCTCCACTGCAATGAAATTGAAATTGAAATAAGTTTATTGAGGTAAAATACACACAAAGGGATGAGGTACCTCAAGCTATTCTCACCCCGTTCAGTACATTGTGTTAATACATACATATAAACACATCACAAACAATAAACATATTACCAAACATTCTGAGAGGTAAACATCTACATTTCCTCACTGCAATGAGGTTGACAGTTATTCAAGATAACAGTGTTTACAACAAATAGCATTCTAGATAAATATATTTGTGTAAAATTACTTAGTACAGTAATATATTTGTCCATACAACAGTCATAAAACAATATCTTCAAAAATAGTAACCACTATACAGGGGACCCTAAAAAATTTGGATTATATTGTTCCAGACCTGATCCAAATTTGCAGAACTTTGTCCTGTGATCAGGGAATGCATTTCAACAATGTTAGAAAGAAAAAATCTGATCCTCTTTTTGCGTGCACCATGGTTTCGTATGCAGTCATATGAAACAGGTGTGCAAAACAGATGTTAGAGAAAGTCGCAGGTAGGGGGACACAGTAATCAGCACTAGAAAATATTTAAATAAAATTCAAATTCAAAATTAAAGTAGGATTAATTATGAAATTAAACTGTTAGAATTCAGAACATAACTTAAAACAGTTTAACCAACCTATTCAATTTACATTGTAATAATGTTACTACAATGAAATTGTCTGGCTTCACAAGCCCCCCAGACAGTAGCATATTGAAGAGCTGTTTTGTTAACTCATAATCACAGGTTGCAGCTGATGCTATCAAGAGATTTTTGCAATTTCCCCTGATTAGGTTCATATCAAAACTCTCTTTAACCTCTGACTGCAAATGTCCCTTCAACATCTGAACTGCCTCTGAAAACAAAAATTTTATTAGTAAAATGATTAAAAAATCATACAGTTGCAAATCTACTTGAACATAATAAAGTAAGTAATTATCAAAAGAAGGCACCAAACAAGGGAAACTATTTACAGTACCATCATATTTTAATGGGCCCATATAACCTACAAACAGTACTCGTAGATCATCCGTGAAATGGGGTGGAAGCTGGACACACACACACACGAGCCAGAGATATGTCAGAAAACGCTTAGAAATTATTTCTTCATTACATGAGTTACAAGTGGAATGGTCTATGATATGAAACTGTTGAGATGACCTGAATATGAAAATTTCCAAAAGGAAATATGATGAGAAACACGAGGAATAAAATTCACTACATTAATTGATCAGAGGTTGGAAAGGTGGGGCAAGGAAGCTAATGCTCAGTCCTACAAGCACATCTAGATGAATACAACAAATGCATTTAGCAAATATTTTACAAAAAAATAACATGCCTGTAAATCAGAAACCCCTTTCTTTCCTAAATCAATATTAAAAGATTATACAGCAGTTGTGAGAGGGGTTGATTTTTCTAGCCCAATCTTTTATCCAAGGAAAGGTAAATTCTGCTTGCAATGTGTAACTTTCTTATTCATGATCCAATTATATGTTCGTATTTGGTGTTGAATGGATCCTTGCCCTCTTCTGATTCAAGAGATCATTGCTATGTATGTCTGTCACTCAATCAAATGAGACAATCAATGAGAAAAGACTCCTACTACGGTGGGAGACTCCCACTACTTGGGCCACCCAAGTAGTGGAGTAAGAGTTGGAGTGAGAGGGAAGAGGGCGAGTTAGACACCTTGGGGCAAGGGGTAGATTATATCCCTTACATTTCCAAACCCCCATTCAGTTCCTGGGGGTTTGGAAAGTTCCAAACCCCCAGGAACTATTACATGGTGGGAAGGGGCCATGGTGCCTCTTTCAATTGAAGCTTGGTTTGGATAGGCTGAGGCCTGAAATTGTACAGGGCACAAGATGTCCTGCATGATTTCAGGATGCCCCTCAGTAGCTTGAGAAGTTACAGAGGGTTCCCCCCTCTCAGAAAATTAGTTCACAAAAAGTTGACTGATAAATCAGGTTTGGTGTTGAATTTTGTGTGGAAGAATGATTAAAATTAGAAAATAGGAGATAAATCCTTGCGTACTACACCAATGTTTGATGTGCTTACCTTGGGTTCTTCCATTTTCAATTAAAAGTGTACCAAGGTCGAGAATTTTGCAATGATCTAAAGTATATGATGGATAATCTACTTGAAGAGTAGAGTACATGTTGACGGCTGCATCAATATTTTTGTTTCTGATGTAGGCCATTATAATGCTTGTCACTGTATCAGCACTGGGTTTTACACCATTAATTTTTGCTTTCTGTCAAAGAAAAAATTGTAAATATGGAAAAAAAAGAGAAAAAATAAGACTAAGATATTCTGTATATTTTTCCTGATGACTGAAATATTAACATAACAGTGAGGACATAATGAAAGAAGAGAACAAAATCTTACATTAGTATATTTGTCGCACTAGTATATTTAGAATGAAAATTACATTGAGGTAAATGCTAACATACATTTAAGTGCAGTATTACTCTCACCTTCAGCAGACTCAATACGCTTTTGGAGTCATTTTGAGTTGCATTCAAAAGAAGTAAAATCCGAAGAGTTCCTTGCATATTTAGACCATTTGCGTCATGTTCAAGGAAGTAATCATCCAGCACTTCAGAAGTCACACTCTGTTTACAATCCATTTTGTTTGTATTCAGGCTAAATCATTAACAAAATTTAAATGAAGAAAATGTACTGGCAAAGTTTTGTGCCTACACAAAATTTATGTACAAAAAGCAAATGCATGTACATATGCGTCACAACATTCTTGTCACCATGAGAACGCATGTCTTATAAATGTCACACTAAATTATAGCCCAGTATGAACATATATTTAGGTACATTTTACTTACAGTATGAAGGAGACAGTTGTATTCACTCTTCTTAAATGACTGTCCCAGTCTTGAGCTATATGCAATATTGCCATTACTTCTCGAACCATATTGTACGTACCTGTTGGGTCATAATACATAACTGTTATTAATGTACAGCAATAACATATAATTATCAAAGGAAAGCAATATTCTGTACCAGACTGACTGCAAACAACAATAACAAATACTGTACAGTAACCACCCTCCACTAAAAATAAAAAAAAAAATAAAAAATTGGTGGTCCCCGAGAAACACTTCAGTCTAGAATGCAAACCCACAAGAAGTTGATATCTCCAGGGTACCTATTTAATGTTAGGTGAACAGGAGCATGAGGATAAACACAATCATTTCTGTCCCACCTGGGATTCGAACCTGGCATTCCTGATTGTGAGTCGAGAACAAACTCGACTGATTAGAAGTATCTCTTTAAAAAGTCTCTCTATATTAAGGTGCTTATGTAAATTATTTTACAATCAATCAGTTATCAAGTAAAAAGGAAAAGGTTAAGTCAGTGATCAAGTAAAAAGAAAAAGGTTAAGTTTTTAAGAAAAGAAGAAGGTTAAGAAAAGGTTAAGTTATACAGTACAAAAACTATATAAACTCCCCAATTCAGATATTTTTATATAAAATTCTCGAACTTTAAAAATCCATGGAGGTGGTAATCTAGCTATGCTGCCTCTCTCATGCTCATACGTTCACACTTGTTTATTTCTAATTATAAAATGAAATATACATACTTAGAAAATTTTTGAGAGGGATATACATCCAGCCATCCACTTTTAACTGACTTCAATAAGTTTCTTGTATGAACAAATCCATATCGTGAGGCCATTGTTAACTAGTTGTTGTTAAATTTAAACAAATTCTGTCCGAATGATGCCTGCTTTATTTCCTGAATAAGATTTAAGTCTGATGGTAAAAATAAAGTGGCATCCAGGAGTAATCTATGCCATGCACCAAAGATTTGTCGACTCTTGGATACTCTTGGTGAGGAGGATGCTAGACCCACTCTTCACACAGATCAAATTAGAAATCTCACTATTGATACCTCGATGATTCCAGACTCCAGTTGCTCTCCTTACACTAGGGTAATTAAACAAAATTGTTTGCCTTAGCTGTGAAACAGTAAGCTCACACTTGCCTAATGAGGTAAAACCATAACCATAAAGGACTAAATAATCTCTGTCTCCTTATGGTGACTGCTGCACAACTAGGGCTTATAGATTTATGGCTGTTCAAGGATGCAACAGAAATCACAAAAAAATTACAATGAACTAGTGGCCAGGGTTGATTTGATGGCAAATGCAGGAAATTATGTGCCCTGGCATTCCCTTGTTAGTAGAAACCTCTACTACGCCTTGTGGCTAAAACTTCGCCTGTCAGCAACAGACAACTTTGCCCTGCAGCGGGTAACCTTGGTATGGCAGACGCTTGACAGCCTCTGGCCTACCCTGAGGATGTGAACGCTGAAGCTCTCAGCACCAGCTGGAAGACTATCTGTCGACCCCCAGATAATGTGTCAGGTGTCCTGTGAACCGGTGGCTCCCAAGCCGAGCAGGAGCCGGGCGTCCACCCAGGGTCAAGGCTGCACCAGGCACTTCCCCAACATCAACTAGTAGCAATAACAGCTTATGACAACAGCTAGTCGCAATAACAACCTATGACAACAGCTAGTCGCAATAACAGCCTATGACAACAGCTAGTTGCAATAATAACAGCTAGTCGCAATAACAGCCTATGACAACAGCTAGTCGCAATAATAGCATATGACAACAGCTAGTTGCAATAACAGCTTATGACAACAGCTAGTCGCAATAACAACCTATGACAACAGCTAGTCGCAATAACAACCAATGACAACAGGTAGTCACAATAACAGCTTATGACAACAGCTAGTGTCCAACGACCAACAACAGCTTGTGTCCAACAGCTGGGACAACAACAGCAAGCAGCCAGCACCCGGGAGCAACAACATAATGTTTCTCTAAAGCCATGTGCATCCATCGTTCTTATAGGACTCACACTTGGGGACTCCATTTTAATAAGCAGTTATTTATTACTGCAGTAACAATATTTCTGAACAGTCAAAATATTTGGGAAAAGACTCCTCACAAAGTATATAAGATATTAATGTGGCGGAGATTATAAAACTTTAATTCTTTCGTAAATGTAGGATTTTCATTCAATAATAATTCATTGTGTCAGGGGACAGGCAGCCAGTTACATATAGCACATGTTAGGCTTATATCTCGCTTCATGCAGGTCGGCGTTCAATCCCCGACCGTCTAGGTGTTGGTGGCTCTGAGTCAGAGCCACCAACACTAGTGACCTCGACTAAGACAGGAAGCCGGCGGCTTGTCCGGTGAATTCGAACATGATTGCCGGCGTATTCAAACCCGGAACTTTCGACTGTGAGTCGAGAACGAACCCAACTATACTACCGGGATCAGCTTAGTCATTTGTAACTCTTGTGATGGATATAATAAGTACAGTTAAGGCGACGATGGCTTCTACAACGGCAACAACTTCAAGCTCAATAAGCCACACTGTAGGAAAGAAAACAGGAGATGCTTTTTCATCCATAGAGTTATAAACCCATGGAACCGCCTACCAGCCGAAGCCGTAAATGCCAAGGGTGCTAGTTAGCCATACTTAATTATTAACTATTATACTGCCTCAGTGCTTTCTCCGGACACCCACCTTACTTTACCTATAGTAAAACATACTTGGAACTTTCTTCCGATAATTCCTATTGAGTAGGAAAAGCTATATTTAGCCTGCTATTATAGGAGGCAGAAGTAAAAAAAAAAAAAAATAGTGTGGGTGGGGATAGGGTAAAGGAACGTGTGCTGGCGACGGGACTCAAGAACATCTTGTCTGTCTTTGTTGACAATGGCCAGCCGGGTCCCGCTACTTGGTCTCCTCGCTGCTAAATGTCCGTTAATAAGACATTCCCTCAATAGACAGACGTTTTCCACCTTAAAAAATACAAATGAATTTCAAGGTCGTATCCCTTCTACCAGAGAATTATGGAGGTATGTGTACTATGATGTCTGATTCGGAAAACTAAATCAGCCACTGGTTCGGAGGGAATATCAAATGGCTAGTCGAACTCTTGGATATCCAGAGCCTGAAGGGTAAACCAAGTAGGACACCCTGAAGTGTGGAAGCTAAGGGCCTCACCAGCCAGTGCTCGCTCCCAGCATCTGACCCAGATCAAGACAGAGGGGCAAAGACACTGACTCGCCCAAGGCGAGGGCCACCCTCTGTTCTTCTATCCTCTAGGGTTGTGAAATTGAGCTCCATTAGTCTATGTTCGTAGCTTTGACCTCTTGGCTCTGTCACCAAACTTCTTGTGAACCTTTGTACTTTTCAATTTGTCTTTGTTTCACAAGGTGTGGAATACATACCGGTGATGCGTGTTCCAGTATTGCTTGAACAAATGTGTAGATTGCTTTGAAGAAGTCCTCCAGATTCAGGTTCCTAAATGATGTTCTTATATTTGCCAGCATCCCATATGCTGCCAATGTTATCCTGTTTGTGTTTCCTTCGGTGTGAGTGTCGGAACTATATCCACTCCCAGATATTACTCTTTCTAATTCCTGTACCTACCTTCCCTGTATGGTGTAGATGTCTTCCGATTTCCTCTCTCTCCATGTTTACATTGCTTTGAGAGTTCATTCAGTGGGTTGTGAGGCTTCAGTCTCTTTAAACTCAGCAACCCAGCAGTGATCTATATTGGTTTGCTGACTTTCTGGATGCCTTACCCTGGTGGGGTGGCAGAGTATTACCTGCTTCATATGCCTCCGTGAAGGGGCCAGGTTCTGCTTTTGGCTCTGGTCCTTAATACACTAAACTCAACCCCACAGTTGATGTGATCCAGTAGTTAGGGGCCATTTTAGTGAGATATATAGCTTCTGGGAACCACAAGGACTTGCCCAGAAATTGGCATTTCATTAAATTCAACTTTTTTTTTTTCAAATATTAATAATATTGGTAGGTTGGATATTGGTCTGTAATTGTTTGTCATCTGTATCACCACTTTTATGAACTGGAGTTACTTTTGAATTTTTAAGTACTGTACAGTACTGTATATCAGGAAAAGTTTGTCACTCAGAACATTTGTTTATACTGTATATATATATATATAATATATATATATATAATTATATATATATATAATATATATATAATATATATAATAAATATATATAATAAAATAATAAATAAAAACTTGACACTCTAGATAGTATAGCGTGCATGTTGCTATTATGTGCAACAGATGGCACTGTTTTTCAAAAACACATGTTTTTACTTGTCAGAGAGGTGGCACCTATATAGTTGTATATAAAAAGACGCGCCTATTCGAATGCAACGTTGTCAAAATTTCAAAGCAATCGGTGAAGAACTTTTGGAGATAACAGCATGTGTTGCTCTTACGTTGAACAGATGGCGCTGTTTTAAAAAAAAAACATGTTTTTTTTTTTGTCACAGGTGAGGCACATATATAGTAGATACAGTATATAAAAAAAAGCGCCTATTCAAATGCAACGTTGTGTCAACATTTCAAAGCAATTGGTAAAGAGGTTTCGAAGATTTCCCTCACATGAAACAACACATGTAAAAACAGTTTTTCAGAAAAAACATGTTTTTTTTTACTGTCACAGACATGACATCTATATATAGTAGTATGTATATAAAAACCTGCTTGGATGCGAATGCAACGTTGTGTGAAAATTTCAAAGCAATTGGTGAAGAGCTTTCGGAGATTAGCGGTCATGCACAAACGAACATTTCCATTTTTATTTATGTAGATAAACATACAGTACTATGAATGACTTTAAAGATGGAACTCCTTAAAACTTGAGTGATATAGCTGCTAACACAATTGTTCGACAATGCTGAATATTACTACAAGTGTCAAGGTTTGCAATTACTGTACAGCTTGTGATGTAATATTTATCCTGAGTGTTGCTGGCCAATGTCTGGTGAATTTACCCTTCATGTTTCTATTTCAGCACAACTATTCTTCAAACACAGCCAATATCCACTAACAAAGATGAAATAAATAAACCTTTGAAACAAAATATGATTGAAAGTGATAAATCACTATCTGAGATTAGTATCTCAAATCTAGGAGAAAAATCAGACGAGGATGAAGCTTTGAAAATGTTGAAGATGAAACTTGAAAAACTTGGCCAGCTGAATGTGAGTGACTTAGAGAGGGCTGTAAGTAGCTTGACACAACGAACGGATGCCCTGACAGACCATGATTGCTTGAAGCTGCTGAATTTCACCTTAAGGATGGTGCAGAATGAATATCGTTCTTGTGCCAGTGTTGTGGAAAGCATTTGGAAGTTGTGCACTGAGAGATCAAGTTAGTTGACACTCCTTGTATCTGTTTTAACTAACATTTTACTTTTTTCTTTATAGTGAATGAAATATTTACACATGCTGTACATACTTGTATAGCATGTGTAATATTGTAATTTAATCACTCCACAAGGAGTGATTGAACTAAAAGGTCTCTATAAATAATTCACCATATTTGGATTTTAATTTTTTTCTTACGTTATAATCTTAGATAACATTATGTGAATTATATTTAATTACTGCTCACAGTGGACCTTTCAAAATCTGGGTTATATTATTCTGGATCCAATCCAGATTCCTGTGAAATCCTGATTTCCAAATACGTACAGAGGAGCCTCGATTAACGAATTTAATCCATTACTGCACCAAGCAGGAACATACTTCAGGCCATACTTCTTCTAGAGTTTCGTTTCAACATTTATATAATTTCAGATGCAAGACTTACTCTTGAGCATATTGATATATTTCTTCATGCAACTCTGCTTACTGGATCTTCTTGTACTTCCAAGGTAAGTCAAGTTAATGCAATACTGGGTATTATTAAATAATTGCTATCCTTGTATTTAGATGTACATATAGACCCTTCCAGTATGGTCTATATGTACATTAATTTCAAAACATCCAGTGACCTTTATGGGTCACTTTTCATTATAAATTGCTTAAGATTGATAAATGCTGTGTTCAGGGGGTGGCCCACTCAGACACTTCAGGGCTGGAAGAAGAGGGAGGAGTACCAGAGGATGGGTGAACTACACCTGACGAGGAAATGAAGAGGAAGTGCGGACAAAACGGTGGTTGTATTAAACAGCACCCACAAATCTTGATCCCTAAACACCAACTGGGGCAGCTCCAGGGCAATTAATCGTGCACACAACCTAGACGGCTGTAACACAGAAAAGCTGCCTGAAAAGCCCAGGCCTCATCAGGCAGGTCAGATGGGAGAGTAACATGAGAACAGGTCCCACATACCAGGGTCGAAGTTGTTACTGACCCGGCAGACAGCATGGCAGAGGCAGAAGGAAAGAATGAATGCCGCCATGTGGCACTAACGAAATGCAACCCATAAATTCATGTGAAGTGAGAGTGGGTTTCCTGGAATATCCATGGAACCACTGAACCCACATAGGTTTTCCAGGGTCTGCAGGGAAAAATAGCTTGTGATTTGTAGTCCTGAGGTTCCGGGTTTGATCCCTGGTGGAGGCGGAAACAAATGGGCAGAGTTTCTTTCACCTTGATTCTCCTGTTCACCAAGCAGTAAATAGTTACCTGAGAATTAGACAGCTGCTACGGGCTGCTTCCTGGGGGTGTGTAACAAAAAGGAGGCCTGGTCGATGCACAGGCCGCAGGGACGCTAAGCCTGGAAATCATCTCAAGATAACCTCAAGAAGGTATGCCCAGGCACTGGTACTGCTATGTTGGTTTCATATATATAATGTATAGATGCTCCTTTCAATAGTTTTTATGAAATGAGAACATTAGGCCAACACAGCCCAATGACATGGCTGCGAAGGCCGTCCTCGGCGTGCCAGTTAGTCTCGCAAACCTCAATGTACCCCGCCAGCCAAAATCACTCTAGACCCAAGGGAACAGAAAATCAACGACAACTGACTTACTGAGGGCAAGGGCCACCACAAACGATGAGGACCTCTAAATGAGCAATCCCTGAACACTCCAGGGAGGACATTCCTGGCAGCACAACTTAAACATGTAATCAGTTTGCTCCCTAAATCTTGATTGCCATTTAATTTTTTCGTTTAATATACTGTATATGATTTTTGGGCATTTTTTAAAGCCCTCAGAAGTGATTTTTTATTTTTAGAAGTTAATATACAGTATACTACAGATTATAGCTAATACAGTTGCTTTAAGTTGTATTATATACTTAAAAGAAAATTTTCCTTAGGAGATATTCAACTTGCTGGAAGATCACCAATTGGAACCAAGTCGTGATATACTAGAATTGCTGATATTAGTACTGGGTCATTGCGGAGACTTGGCTGGGGTCACCAGCGTTCTCACCGCTATGAAGCAAAGAAACATTCCAATTACAGAGACTGTGTTTAGCGCCTTCATCATGGCACATGGCGCAGATGGGTGAGTTTCTCACTCAATATGGCTTTACCTTTATTCTATAACAAATAACTATTGATGAAAGATTTGTATTGAACTATTTTCTTTTATTGTAATGTAGATATCATCATTGCTAAATTTGAATCTAAATTAACTTTTTGAGTAATGGTTTCATTTATGGAATATGTTATTCGGTAACATAATAGACATGGGATTGCTTGACAATTTAAAGTGCAAATTAGACGTATATGTGAATTTGGGCAGATATAAATCAGAGCTGCCTTATATGGGCCATTATACCTTCTGCAGTTTCCTCTGTTCTAATCTTTTCTTATACTGTACTCACTTTAAAATGTAATTGCCTATAATTATTAATTTGTTTACAGTGATTCCAAAGGAATAGAATCAATATCGAGCTCCATGAGAAGTGTACAGATGACCCCCACCAACATCACTTATGCAGCTATGATACATGCATATGGTGTGTCTGGGCAGATTTCAGAGATGAAGCCGGTGGTGGCACAGATGAAGCAAGCTGGAGTTGCCTTAACTCATAACCAGTTGGCATCACTTCTGCTCAGTCTTGTCAAAGCTGGAATACACTTCGAGAATATGGACTGTGTGAGTCTGATTCTTTAACTTAGTGTAGTGATAATTTGGGTTCCAGTGAAATAACTTTTTTCTTGCAAATGTTGAATTATCTTGTAATTCAAGCTTTTTTTGATGTTACTTGTTCACACCACATTTTGTGGAAAATTTCCACTGTTATTATATATACTGTACTATACTTAAACTGACCCCTCTCGCTTACCATAGGTTGAACCTACGTGACTGGTTGATCACACGAAACTAGATTAAGCCAATTTTACTGACTACCCACTAAGAAAACACATTCATGGTATTTGATGTGCAATAATCAAAATCATAAATTACTCTCATTTAACATATTAAATTATTAAATGTACTTTTAATTGTTTTCAGCATTATCCGAACAATGTTCACCTATGAAAATTATATATAAATATTTTTCTTTGAAGACTTACATGTGGAAGGTTTAACCACTTCTATATGGGTTCAGTTTTGAATGCAGTACTACCTATGCCTTTGGGAGATAAGTAACAAATTTGTATTTTTATGAAATTGCACATGAACTAGCCTAATGATTACCTAATGATATTGGTAATCATTAATCAAATGCAGCAGAGGCCTTCAGTGTAACAGATGATTATTCAAAGTAATGGTTTCCCACACTTTGATCCTTTGAAAAGTGGGCCTAATGTGGCTAATTTTCCACACATTTTTCACCATACACTGTACATTAATTATGATACAATACTATCTTGCACAAAAGACACCATTCACTATACAGTAGCATACATATGTTTTGGAGTTTGATAACATACATTTACAGTACTAATATAATTTGATTATTTCTAGATTGTGGAGCTCATAGAAGAAAGTGGCAGGGGTTTCAACTTGTCCCGGGTCGTGTTGCAAATAATACACTCTGGCCATGTGCACGAAGCTATACATCTTTTGCCCATGATCCCACGTATACGTGATAACAATCACCTCTACTCCAATGCTGCAATCTACATTCAAGAGGTGGTTCACACTCAAGTGGTAGGTGATTTACAGATCTGTGTTTGCTTAATCACATGTATTTTAAATAAAGTGTCATAGCATATAGTTTTGTGCAAAACCCAATATAATTATTGTCCTTATTGTGCATAATTAAAGGCCCAGTACACTAGTTACAATCACTGTACAGTATTACTAATGTGACCTCTGTAACCATGTACCAGAAGCATTTGAACCTAGGCAAGCCATCTAACCTGTCTTGCACTGATACTCATTAGTTTGAGGTAGATTCAGTATTGTGGTACTTTTAATTTCACTAAATCATCAAACTTTTGAACCTGTAGTTGACATCAAAATTGTAGTGCATAAAGTGTGAGGTTGTTGTCCTAAGGACAGTATTGTACACTGTTAGACCAGATCAACAATTTGCCCTAGTGCAGTAGGGAATGTTTTCAAGTTACTCAGTTGGATCATGCTGGAGTAAAGGAAATGCTGGAGAAGACTCCTACAATGGAATGACCTCCAGGAGGTATGTTTATGTAGCTTCCAGAAGGTACATTCATTTGACCTCCAGAAGGTACATTCATATGATCTCCAGAAGGTACATTCACAATAATATAATAATACATGGTGTGTGTGTGAGAGTACCCAGTGTGCAGGTTTGAATACTCCTCATGGCTCCTGATTTTCTTACTGATATATCACATTAATTTGATTACTTTGTGCATTTGAAGAGAAGCATTGGAGGTGGAAAGCTTAGCCCACAACCAGAGTACATGGAGGAGGTGGTAATGTGTAAAACCTTGACTGGATATCAGTGGAAGCCTCGGGACCCCTAGAGGATTCAGTTGAATCCCATTGCTTTTGACCATGTCATGGTGAAAGAGTCTAAGGCGTGTACTTGGGAGTACCTAGTGTGCTCCTTACCTAGTGGAAAAGGTGCAAAAGCATGCTACAAAATGGCTTCCGGCAACTGGAAACCCTGTTATAAAGAGGGGATAGAGCATTAAATATGCCAAAGCTAGAAGATAGAAAAAAAAAGTGATATGATCACCACCTACAAAATAATAACAGTAATTTACCAAATTGACAAAGAGGAATTCCTGAAACTAGCAACTTTAAGAACACGAGGTCACAGACTCAAGATAAGGAAACAAAGGTGCTAAAAAAATAATAGAAAGATTTTGTTTGCAAACAGGGTGTTCAACCTTCGGAACACGTTAAGTGAGAAAGTAGTGAAGGCCAAAACCATCAATAGTGTCAGTGTTATATGACAAAGTTCTGGGAAGACGGGACACCACCTACCTTGAGATGTTACCCTGAGATAGTTTCGAGGCTTATCGTCCCTGAGGCCTGATCCTCGACCAGGCCTCCAACACACGCCACGAGTGTAGCTCTGATCTCTACACTTAGGTGTTTATTACACTTGGGTAATTACAGAATGAGATATTTCATTACACTCAGTGCACTGTTTGTCTTATTTGTCTTAAGGTTTCATAGAAATGCTCACCTCATAAATACTGAGACCCCTTTTCTGTAAGTTACATTATACAGTTACTTAAAGTTTTGTAAAGAGTGTCTGTCACTCTTACAGTGTTATTGTACTTATTAAGACATGTTCTTATTTTTAGGAACCCAGTCTTGTAGTTGAAATTTGCAAACAACTACAGAGTAAGGAAATAAACCGGTTTGCTTTCCACGTAGCCTTAGAATATGCCTTGCGAATGAAGAATGAAAAATTGGCATGGGCTCTTATGAAAGCAATTAAGGAAAGTGGCAGTCTGCTCCGTGAACACTACTTTTGGCCTCTGCTCCACATGAGTGCTGTAGCTAATGAACCCACAAGTAGGTATACAAATAACCCAACACATGTTGTCATTTTCACTACTTTTCAAATGTTTCAGTCCATTCTGGACCCTTGGCAAGTCATGACATAGCAGGAGTGGGAGAGAGTTCAGTATGTCATAACTTGATAAGGGTCCAGGACGTACCGAAATGTTGACAGTTTCATTTCCCTTTATGTATGTGAGTTGTGCTGTTTGATTCACCCACGTTATTTAGACGTGGCTGAATCATCGCTACACGCAGGTTTTATTATTAATGTTGTAAAACAGATAATAAGATGAGGAATCTAATGTGCAATTGTATTTTGACAAGAACGTTTCTCTTTACAAGTACAGTACTTCGAAGATTAATGATTGAGCCCACATGTCAATTTGCAAGAAGACTAGTAAGGTATGGCTTTAGATGAGGTATAGTAAGGGAAAGCTTTAAACCTGCTACTGTAGCAGGAATCACACGTAATCTTCTCTTGTACTCGTTTGTAAAATTTTTTTTTAATACATAACACTACTGTTAATTTGATTATGTATGAAAGTTTACAATTCTGTATAAGTAAACAGTGAAGAAATAGAATGGTGATAAGATAGGAGCATGTATTTGTATTTATTTGCATTGTAACTTCATGGTGTCCAATTTATTTGTTGCACGTTGTATATTTTGAAACTTCAAAAAAATCAAGATATTGGTACAGGTACTTATATTTTATTGATTATTACAACATCTCTTTCATTATGATAAAGAAATGTGTAGAGGTAAGTATTGTACAGGTATGATTATGAGATCTCTTTTTCTTATAATAACGAAATGATTTACATGATGTAAAGATTGATCCAGTGATGTGACATAATGATTATCGTAACATATACGTATTTAATTAACGTAACATATATGTATTAAATAGAAGGTTGACTAACCAACTGTAGCCAACCTGTTTTAAATCTAAATATATTGACTGAATGTGGATATATTGTGTTTATCGTTGCAGAGCTACTAGAGTGTGTGCGTGAAATGATCACACTGGGAGAGACTCCGGGTTTGGAGACGCTGAAGGATTACATTATTCCTGGTCTTACTGTAAACCACCCAGACCTAACCATGAAGATGCTCAAGCATGCTGGCTTGACGGTAACCACGGCTGCGACACCTTTACTCATTGTGCTTATAAAAAATAACTTGTTTAAACAAGCCTTTGAATTTGGTGAGCAACATTTTTTTAATCAATTATTGGTTTTTACTAAAAAATATTTATTAATAATCTTTTATTGGCTGTAAGATTTCCATTGACAGTAGGATTTACTGAAGAGCATTTAATTGTACTTTAATTGCTCTACTTACACAGACTAACACACTCTAGTGGTATTAGATGCACATCCCCTCTACATGAGGGGATGTGCATCCAACCAATCCACATCTATCTATATGCCATGTTTGCAAACTAGTGCTCCATCATGGCATTACACTCAAATCCCCACTGACAATGTGAACCAACCCACACCATCTACATGCTATGTTTGCAAACTAATGCACTTTCTTGGCATTTGACCCACGTCCTCACTCCACCTATGTGAACTATTGCATACCCATCTACAAACCCTGCTTAAAAATTAACACACTATCATGGCATTAGTTTGTAAACCAGGGCATGTGGATGGTTGTGAATTCGTTCGTGTGGGTTCTGGGGATGTGCGTCTAATGTCATGAGAGTGCATTAGTTTGCAAACAGAGCATGCAGATGGGTGTGGACTGGTTTAAGTAGACAGTGGAAATGCGAGTCTAATGCCATTAGGGTGCATTAGTTTCCAAACAGGGCTTCTAGATAGGTGTGGATTGGTTCAAATGGGAAGTGCGGCTGTGGGTCTAATGCCATGAGGGTGCAATAGTTTGCAAATGGCAAGTAGTTAGGTTGGGGGGGGGGTCATGTTGACAGTGGAGAAGTGGGTCTAATACAACAATATTGGCTAAAATATAAGTTAGAAGTAATAATCTGTGTGTGCTATTTAAATTGATGTCCTGAAAGTTTTTAACTTTTATTTCAGTGAAGAAGACAAAGGTTTCCTTTTCTCTTCGTGACATAACTACCACTTTAGCTTCAGCTTGGTCAGCCAACCCAAGAACCATCATCTCCTTGTTAGCTCTCCTCATTGAGAAGAGTAAAGAGGTAAATTCCTCAAAAGGATTTAATTCCTAATTGTTTAACCCAATAATTTTCATATTTGGAGAGTAGTAGTGCCAAAAGATGATGCTAAGCAGTCTTCCAGGCTTGTTGGCATTCTTTTGATAATTACTTACTTTTAACAAATGTTTACAATTCTTTATAGAAAATTACAGTTTAATTTAGTATTTGTCTGTCTATTACTTTCTTGAGGTTATCTTGAGATGATTTCGGTGTCCCCGCGGCTCGGTTCTCGACCAGGCCTTCACCCCCAGGAAGCAGCCCGTGACAGCTGACTAACTCCCAGGTACCTATTTACTGCTAGGTAACAGGAGCATCAGGGTGAAAGAAACTCTGCCCATTGTTTCTCGCCGGCGCCTGGGATCGAACCTGGGACCACAGGATCATGTGTCCAGTGTTCTGTCCGCTCAGCCACCGGCTCAGCCACTTTGCTAAATATTTTGTTACAATGCTCTTAAATGGGGCTTATTTTTCAGCCCCATTATTTTTCATTTTTAAGGCAATGGGGCTTAATTTAGTCACTAAATTACAAGGGGCTTCCCCAGAAAACCAGCATTAAATGTAATGGAATGCCAATTTCTGGGTGAGCCCCAGTGGTTTCCTGATTCCCTTCCTCCCTTTCAGGTCATCAGGTGGGGGGGTTTGTGTGTGTATCTGGCCCAGAACTGAGAACTCTAGCCTGTGTATGGTGTGGTCTCTTTCAACTCCCACCCTCCCAAACAAGTGAGGGAGCTGGGGTAAATGAGGACATGCTAGTTTCAAGAAATTCTATCATTTGTTTACATCGTTGTGGAAGTTTATTAGGTTGGTTGTGAGACTTTGGTCTCTCTTGAATCCAGTGGCTGTCTATTTTGGTTTGTAGAGTTTCTGGATTCCTTGCCAGGTGAGTTGATAGACGGCCCCAGTCCAAAAGAAGTCTAAGAACTCCTGGACTGATGCGACCTGACCTAGTAGTTGGTAGGCATCTCGGAGAGATAGCATCAGGGAGCCACTGGGCCTCGTCCCAAAATTGATATTTCATTACATTCAATGCTGTTTTTTTTTTTTATCTTAGAATGTGGTAGAAAATGAGCTTGATGCTGATGACTGGGGTGGACAATTTCTGCTGGATTTAGGTACTTCAAGAGCTGGACTTAATGCTGAGCGGATTCGTCCTTTGTTTAAGGTTAGTAGATTTATATATCCTTATAAGTATGCAATAATGATTAAAAACCACTGATCATAATTATGCAGGAAAACCACAGTGAAAAATGGAAAAGATAACTGTTTTTCTTCATGAATATCCTTTAAAATGTGTAAATTGATTTAAAAATCTTTGGAGGCTTGTGTAACATATTATACTTACTTTTGTAATTTCCATTAATAAATTTTAAACTCTTAATTATCCAGGAACTAAAGAAGAATGGGATCGGAATATCAGAAAATTCTGCCGACTTGTTGATGACCCGATCCAACAGATATATACAAGAGGCAATCAGAAATAATATCAACATTATTCTAAACCCTAAGATGGGTCATCCTCCTAAGGAACAGGAGTACAACATTCTTCCTCATCCTGTAAGTGCCCTGTAATTTTTGCAGCATATGTCTTGTGGTGCAGTGCTCAACGCAGTTGGATCTCAGAATGGACCAGAGTTCGATTCTCACACACAGCAACATGTTTCATGATCCTTGATACCTCAGTTCAACTAGTAGTAATTAGGTTCCTAGGAGTTAGGCAGCTGTTGTGGGATATATCTTTGGGGAAATCATATACTGTAACTAATTGTAAATAATGTACATATAATAAATGTAGTTACAATTCAGAAATTTTTGCAGGGGACCCACGAGCACAAGACATGTTCATTGTGGAAGCAGAAAGTTTAAATTCTGCTTCGGCAGGTTGCTGCCTGCCTACCCTATGAAAGTTGGAATGAAGTGATGATTTTTTTCACAAAAAATGCCAACCAGCATCTGGAGAATGTGACTTATTAAAGTAAATTAATGTTATGTAATAAAATAAATCGGCCAAATTATACATATGAAAAGAAAGGAAGGCTATGACGTTTCAGCCTGTCCTGGACTCTCGTCAAGTAGCAACTGTGACTTGATAACAGTCCAGGATGGACTTGCCATTCTTTTCATCTATGTGACTTGGGCTTTGCTTCAGCTACATTACTGTAACTTATTCTCTACAAATTTTTTAAATAATTGTTAATATACAATCTATACAGAAGAGTATGACATCCGAGGAATTGGACGGTCACATGACTGAACTTCAGTCAAAGGGTTTGAATGTGCGAGGAACCCTACGCAGGCTCCTGCTTCACCATGCTTCAAAAAATGACACCGAGAGTGTTTTAAATCTCATGAAGGTAAGCAAGTAATGTGTGATCTTAAATTCTCAAAATGAACGAGTAGCATCCTTTGATGTTTTTAATTGTTGGGATAGGTATTACAGTTAATATTAATAACATTGCTTTTATTTGCCAGTGTTGCTGGCAATACTTGTGTTGTCCAGTGTTGCTAGTAATGCTTTTCTCTTATATTGTTAGTAATACTTGTGTTCCCCAGTGTTGGTAGTAATACTGTTCATACTAGCACATTAATAACCCCTCTCAACATTAACATTTTCATCATGTTTCTTTTTAAAGTTGTGGATGGAATTGGCTTCAACAACTTCTTCTTTCAGTGCATTCCACTTGTTTAGCACCTGTACAGAGTAAGAGTAGTACAGTATTTCCTTACATTTCTTTGACTCATTTGCAATTCCAGCTTCCACCTGTGTCTTCTCGTCCTACCGTCTCTCAACTTAGAGGCTGGACTTGTCCAACTTGTCTATTACCCTCAGTATCTTGTATATCATTATCATATCTCCACTATTTATTGTCCTCCAAGGTTTTGAGATCCAGTTCCTTCAGCCTATCCTCATAACTTAACCCTCTAAGTTCTGGCACTAATCTAATTGCAAACCTCTGCACTTTTTCAATTTTAGTTTTATGTTTCATAAGGTGTGGATTCCAAGCAGGTGCTACATATTTCAGCACTGGTCTAACAAAAGCTGTTTAGATTGCTTTGAACGCAGCCTGTTTGTTTCTAAGCAACGTTCTAATGTTTGCCAGTGTCCCTATGCTGCTAATGTCACCCTGCCCGTGAGTACCTGTGGTGTTAGGGGTGGAATTATATCCACTCTCAAATCTTTTTCTCTCTCAGATTCCTGCAATTGCCTTCCATTAATGGTGTAGACACCTGGTTGTCTTTCTCCCTTCACTATTTTCAATACCTTACTCTTATTAGGACTGAACTCCAGCAAACATTTGTTTGTCCACTCCTAGAGTTTGTTAGTCATTATGTAACATTCTGCTGTTCTCTTCTGTTTTTACATGCCTCATTATTTGGGCATCATCTGCAAGCATTGATATGTACGAGCTCACTCCCTCGGGAAGATCATTAACATAAATTAGGAACAGTAGTGGTCCTAGATCC
This sequence comes from Procambarus clarkii, assembly GCF_040958095.1. Classification (NCBI taxonomy): domain Eukaryota; kingdom Metazoa; phylum Arthropoda; class Malacostraca; order Decapoda; family Cambaridae; genus Procambarus; species Procambarus clarkii. The sequence continues at coordinate 22,008,612 of NC_091168.1, read as the reverse complement.
GATCCTTGTGGGACCCCACTTGTTACACCCCTCCAGCTGGAGACCTCGCCTCTGACTGTGACGCTTTGTCTTCTGTCCTTCAGGTATTCCCTTACACAGTTTAGTGTCTTCACAATTATTCCAGCTTGCTTCTCTGTCTTTTACATGAACCTTTCACGAGGAACAGTGTCAAATGCCTTTTGACAGTTTAGGAAATTGCAGTCTTCTTTTTCCTGGTTTGCTTATCCTGGGTAAATTTTTCTGGGTTATCACCCTTAAAATACCTTTTAATATTGAGCGTATATTAGGAGGTGACCTCTCATTACAGTACATGTAAAATTGGAAATATGTAAACACCCCCAGATCCAAATCCCTAAACACCAAATGAGGCAGATCTAGGGCATCCAACTGGGCAGTTGTATGGTGCCTATATCTCAAGAAGCACATAAATAAACAGGAGGAGGTGGGGCAAACTAACAGGGAACTGGTTTCACAAAATTATGGTTGTTTGTTTTTGTTGTTGGGAAGGGTTGGAGCTGTGGTCTCGTTTTATCCATGCAGTGGTCTGCTTTGATGCGCCTATCTTTCTGCGTGTCTTCCCCAAGTGGTGGCAAAGATGATAATCTTGAAATGTAAAGTGATTGTAGGCTATTGCTTTCTGTGCCTCTCTAGAGGGGGCCAGGTTCTGGCTTGTGATACCCAGTAGGCAAAGAAAACTCTGCGACTGATGGCACTTAATCAGTGTGACGGCTTCAGGAAGCTGACAGGGCTTCCCTCGGAAATATAATTTACAAGAGAACCTTCAGCTTATCTTGTTGTAGTTTGTCTTCTTGTTTTGTTCTGTAGATCTTGAAATGTGCAGTTTTTGAAAATTTGTTACCCTCAGTTATCCGGATTTCTGTGCGGATATGGTGAAGAAAATTATCAGAACTTTACTTAAACTCATACAGTACTTGGGTAATTACAAGTAGCCCCTAGTATTACTGCTAATGTAAAATTATGCAAATTTTGTTTGCATTGTACTTATTTTATATGTAGCATTGTGATGTTTATAAAGTTTGTTTTAATATGTGTATGATCACGATCTTCATTTTCAACATCTTGCTCAACAGAAGGCAACAGATGATGGGATTAAACTGAGTGCTGGAATGATGGCAAGCATCCTCATGGCATATGTCAACAATGGAAATGCTAATGCTGCTTTGGATATTTATGCTAGTTTGCAAGAGGAGCATCCATCATTTTCCTTGGATTCTTTCAAAGTGATTGATCTTTGTACACTTTTGATTCAAGATGGCAGAAGTGAAGGTCAGAATTTTAAAATACATTATTTTAAGAATATTTTTACATTTATTTCTGATTTTCTTGTCATTGGTTCTATTTTTCTAGTTTTTATGTCTGTTAGCTACTTCCCTATTCAGAGCCCACGTCCAATCAGGACGTAGCTCACATGCCAGGCTATAGTCGATTTTTAACCCCACCATGACAAGAAGCTATTCAAATGATCTTGTTGTGTAGTTTAGGATGAATGAGACTGGCCGAGTCTGGCAATATCCACATCACGGAACTACGGCTAAATCTTCTCGGGTGATAAATGCAGCTTCCCATAGGTTGTAACAATTGTTTGCTTGTGACTGTTGCCTTAGCTAACCCAAGCTAGTCACTTCTCATTTTGTGTGAGACAGAAACTCCCATTCAACACCGAGTAGATGACTGTCATCCGTTAGGCCTCGCAACTGTACAAATGTTTCAATTGGTTCTGGTTAATCTGTCAATAGGTACACAATGGCCTTTATGTGATAACCTTACTCTGAGCAATGAGGGCTACCAGCAGACTCCCAATATGCTAGGTCTCCTCCCACGAGTCATGATTATAAGACATGTTCACAAAGTACTGTGTACCTCGCATGTACACTTAGAAGTGGTGATGCATGCTTTGGTGTCCTCCAACAGTAAGACACCAGTCAGCCGGTGTGGTACTCGACCATGTCTGGTATTGTAAGTTCAACTTGTGCTGTATATACAGTACTGTATTGTATACTGTACTCTATATATTATATGTACTTATGATATTTCTTATTTACTGTACTATATAGGCTTTATTTATTTTTTTCAGAGGGAATTGTAACACTCGGGAAATATTTAAAGAATATCAACCAGGCTGGTGAATGTGATACTACACAAATTAGAAGAAACTGTAGAAATTTATTAATGGCTGCTGCAACAACTGGTGACTATGAGCTGACACATCAGCTCTTCCATATGCTGCATTCTAAGGGTCTTGTAAAAGCAGAAAACCTTTCTTTGGGTGCCCTAGTAAAGTGCAGACTAAATAGGTTAGCCCTCAGTACTTGCTTACTGTTATAGCTGCTCTATTACCAATATAAATGTATAATTTGGGGCTTTTATAATTTTCTGGGGGTAGCCCTGTTGGCTTTCTGAAGCAAGCTTACTGATTAAGTGCCATACTACTTGAATATCATCAGTCGCAGAGTTCTTGTGTGCCTACCAGGGACCATGAACGAGAACCTGGCCCCCCTCGGAGAGGTGAAGGGAGTGATGGCCTATGAACACTATATTGTACATTTAAAGCCTATCATTTCTGCCATCATCAGAGAAGCACCCATAAAGGTAGGCATATCAAAACAAACCACTGCATGATTTAAGATAAGACACAAACCCATAAAATATCAAAGGAATTCCCCTAAAAGAAAACAAACGGCCAAAATTTTGTCAAACTAGACCCCCGCTAGTCAGCTCAACTTTCCCTCTAGGCGGTAGGAGGGAGACCGGCCCTCGACTTCTCAGTTCTGGATGATGTAAAACCACCTTCATCTCGGGCCTTGGAGTTAACTCTTGTTATCATATTGCGAGGCAGCGTAAATTGCATTGTTACGGGTATGCTTGTTAGTTTTTGCTTGCTAGATATCACCTGAGGTCCCGCCTTCCTGGAGGGACTGAATGGTGGTTATCTGTTGTTAGGTGAACTGAGATAGCTCCACACTTATAAGTCGCATCAACTACTATGCAAAACACCACCAGAGGCAAACACCACACCACTTTGCTGAATTTGCAGAACACTAGAGCCAGCATGGAAGAGAGACCCGGTACGCTACATCAGCAATGGAACTGGGGGCTCAGACCTCGGCAGGTGGTGAGCTACCTCCCCACTCTCCTCCCAAAGGAATGGGGGAGGTGGGCTGAATGAGCTTGCATTAGTGCTGAGAGACTTATTTCTTGTTTACATATTTAGGGGAGTTCTTAGGTGGGTTTTCAGGCTCCGATCTCTCTTCATCCAGCAGTCGTTTCTTTTGTCTCGCTGACTTTCTGGTTGCCTTCACTGGTGAGGTGGAAAAAAAAGAAGTCTCTGCACATGTGTGAGCGGGGGCCAGGTTCTGGTTCTGGTCCCTAGTAGACCTGTAGAACCTGTTGGCTGATGCAACCTACTAGATGGTAACATCTCGGTGTATAGTTTCAGGGACCCACAAGGGGCTTCCCCCCAAAAACTATGTTTGTATCCAATGAAGATATAAACTATGAATATCGAATAACGATTTGTAATTTCATTTTATTTAATAGCGGCAGTCTCTTAGCAGCAGTGCAGGAAGCAGAGATGATCTATGAAAACTACAAATGTCTTCCCATGAGGATTGAAATCCTTATCCTCCTTATTCATCATTCTAAATGCCAGAGTGAAAAGATGAATTTGTCTGATCTCTTCAGGTCAGTATTGGACTTGATTTGACTAATTATTCCCATCTCTACTCTTGCTCTCAAGATGTCATAAAATTCCTTAGGTATCTTGAAATGTCTTGGAATATCTCATCTTAAATAAATTTTATGACAAACCTCTTTAAAGACCACCATGCTTTCAATTCTTAAAAGTAATTTAGGAGTACTTTAATGAAGAAAATACTTGCATTATGTATTTATTAGAAGACAACATCCATGTAATAAACCTTTTGATTTTGTATAGAAGGGGTGAAGACAGCTCCAACCCAGCCAGTGATCTACTGGAACAGATGCTAAACATCATTGTGCGGTGTCGTGGCTTGAGCCAAGCTCGACATGACCTCTTGTTTGCGTGTTTAGAAGCGGGCCAACCTCTTGATGCAAGAAAAGTGATGCAGGTTTGTTGTACTCGCCTAGTTGTGCTTGTGGTGGTTGAGCTTCGGATCTTTGATACCGCCTCTCGACTGTCCATCAACTGGTGTACAGGTTCATGAACTTATAGGATCTATCATTTCTACATTACAGAGTTTGCCTCAAAAACATCACTTTCTAATGCTTGTGTTTTTATTTCAAAATACATTATCTGCATTTTCTTGATATTACTCCTTATTCCATACATGGACATACTGTATCCATTATATTTTGTTATCAAATTAATGAGATTTAATTTTTAATCTAAAATCTGTGTTTTGGTTACCATATTATTTATACAATGGCACTGCAAGAATGTGATGTACTTATGAGAGAATATGGGTGTGCTGAGGGAGTCCAGGGATGGGAGTTCCTTCTCTTCACAACAACTAGATCCCATCAACTTTGGCACTCAGTCTGGCCTACCAGGAACCAATGCCAGAACATGGCATTCCTCACAGAGGCACAGGAAGCAGGTGACACTTCACTATCTCACTGGGAAGGCACCCAGAAAGTTAGTGTGCCTATACAAACCTCTACTGCTTTAAAAAATGGAGCCTCACAGATTGTCTAAAGTAAACTAATTTTAAAAACTGTCTCAAAAATTGGTGCACTTGTTTGCCCCATGCCTCCCACTCATTTGGAGAGGGAAGGGGGGCCAGGGGTCATGCTGTCCACTGGCTTGAGTAGCCAATTCTTCCATTGATGCAGCTCGTGCAACACGTCTGCATTACGGCATTCATTTCATCAGTAAGCTGTGGCTGGCCAAGTGGTTTTTGGCTAAGTGCCTCTTTGGACTTCATCCTGTTTTTTTTGTTTTGTTTTGTTGAGCATAGCATATGTGTAGCATAGGCCTGGATTTTTAGAGTGCTTAGGGCTGTATGTGCTCAGGATTACTTTCCCCAAGTGCTCTCTAATGCTTCCTCAGCACGACAGTTCTCTTCTCTGGTGCGTTTGGTAGTTCACTCCTTTAGAGGTCTTTCCTGCTTGGGGTAGCAGTCCCCTTGGGTGAGTCAGGGGTCTCATTGCTCCTCTGTCTTGACCCGGGTCGGGAACGAGTGTTGGCTGGTGAGAGGACACTAGTGGCTCGAATGCTCACATATATGGCATGCTGAGATCAGCCATCACAGTCATTTAGCTCAGGCTGTGTCGGCTTAATTTTAATTCCCGTATAATGTACCCAGTGCTTGGGTGTTTACCCTTCAAGCCCTGAAAATCCCCAATGGGGTTTGTAATATGTAATTGTTTGTAATTGTAATTTTGAAGCTGTGCACATTATCTCCAAAGCTCTTCTTGCCTTGGGCATATCTGCCAGTTGCTTGTTGTCTGTGCCACGGGGAGACAATCATTCATTCTGCCTCCGTCATACCAGCTATTAGGTCAAAGACGCCTACGACCCAGAGTCGTGTAGGGTATGCACCATGAAGTATTCTGTTTTGTTTCGCTGACTTTCTGGGTGCTTTCCTAGGTGGTTGCAGACATGATAAACTTTACATTTAAAGTGTTCATAGGCCACCGCTCCCTGCACCTCTCTGGGGCCAGATTCTAGTTCGTTGTCCTCGGTGGACGAATAAGGACTCCGAGACTGATGATGCCAAATAGTATGGCACCAAATCAGTGTAATAGCTTGAGGGAGCCTCTGAGGTTCACCCAGTAATTGGGATTTCCATACATTCAATGCTGGCATTTTGTCATATTTTTTGTCAATTAATACATTGCACCATAAGGTTTAATTACCAATCTTATTAAATTATAAAATTAAACCTAAAAAAAATGGATGAAATTAGTGTGTTTCAAAGATTTATTAAATCTTTGCAATTTATTAGACATATTGTTGAGTATGCAATAACCTGCATAGTACAGTAATTGCATGTACAGCAGATAAATTCATAATTTATATGACCGATTCATTTTTGACATGTTTGTATGATGTACTGTATAATTTTGTGAATGCTCCATGTTAATGATATGTATTAAAGTATAAATGTTTAATTATTTACTTGTATTTATTTCTTGCAGAATTTGGGCAAAGAGTTGGATTTGAAATTAGTGTATCGTCAGCTTGAGAGGTACTCAAAAACTGAGCAAGATAATACCTTGACACACTTTTTCACGGCTTCAAAAGGAAATATTGCCGTAAATCGTCAGAAGATTTGCGATTCTCTTCTCAATATATATTGTAAGTTTTTTTTTTATATTATACTCAGTATTGATATTGGTATACCATATTTGCTGGCACATAGCACACGTGTATTTTACAGGAATCTGGTGGAAGAAAACAGTTTAGTATACAGACCTGATAATGGTCTTGGACAGACTGAAACTTAATTTCTTCACTTTCTTATGTGTGGTTTGTTCATCAATTTTAGTACATTTCACTATGCATTTATTGATAATTTTGAAGTGCTTATGTAGGCCTGACGTATGTGACTCATATGTCAGGCTGTTTAGCAACCGCGTCCAACAGGCTGGTTGACCAGTCCAGCAGCAAGGAGGCCTGGTCGACGACTGGGCTACGGGGTCGCTGAGCCCCGGAATCGCCTCAAGGTAACCTCAAGGTAGGGGAAAATATATGATACTATATATGAAGACACAAAATATACACAATATACAATATTAATATTTGTATACAAAATGTACATTTATATATAAGACACTGAAAGTGCTATGAGTCATGCAGTGCTTAAAGAATGCAAGTAAGTCAAGGCTATGGAAGATGGCAAAAGTTATGTGAATTTTGAGAAGAGTCAAGAGAGAACTCGACAAATTTTACGTACAGTATGATAATTCAAAGTACTTGTTTTAATCCTTTGCAGCTGATGGTCTTATAAGTTCGAACCTAATTTGGTTTCATGTTAGTGAATGTAAATTTATCCCGGTCTCATTTTCCAAGTTTGTTTCAATCTAAAAAGCGTTTTGTCTTGCATATAATTTCAGAATTAAAAAAATATATTTGTTAGTGATTTATATAAATCATTACAGTTGCAGTTGAAGTGAACAGGTGCAAAACCTTTATGCTTACAATTAAAGTGGTGAGACATATTGGCAAAACATTTATCTGTATATATTTTCTGGTGAATGAGACACATTTCTCTCTCCACCAGAAAATATATACAGATATATGTTTTGCAAAGTCTCACCACTTTAATTGTAAGTATAAAGGTTTTACACCTATTCAGTTCAACTGCAACTGTAATGATTTATATAAATCACTAACAAAAATTAATTTTAATTCTGAAATTGTATGGAAGTCAAAAAGTTTTTTAGATTGAAACAAACATGGAAAATGAGACCTGGATAAATTTACATTCACTAACATGAAACCAAATTAGGTTCGAACTTATATATAAGACCATCAGCTGCAAAAGATTAAAACAACTTCACTTGGTAAGCAATTAGACAAAGCTTTTGGGTTTAATTCATGGAATAGATCTGTCAGCCTATAGGACCCTCGGTGAGTCCAACAGACTTCCTTTCCATAAGAATGGCAAAGGAAACATTAATCGGCAAAGAAACGTGCGGTTCAAATGGTGTGTTATCTTGGTGTAAAATTGGAGTGTCTATGAGCTTTCATATACTGTACTGTATATATTAACTTGGCCTTTTTTATTATTATTATTTACCCTCTAAAGCTTTATTTTCTTGTAAATAAGTTTTTGTTCATTTTATCTGAAAGAAAAGTGACCCACTCCATTGCAGCTTTTACTCCAGTGGCCCTCACTTTTACTTTGCCAAAAATGTTTGAATATCCTTATGGAAAAGTTCCGAAAGCACCAGGAACACTGCATTCCTCTCTCAGATCACCACTATTGGTTCCATAAAGTCCAAGTTACTACTGAATTTACATTTAAAATCACTCATCTTGTGTCTATTTTGTTCTACTATAGGCATACTGAATGATATCTGAATTGTTTAATATTCTCTGATGCAGACACTGCTATATAATCTGGGCTTTGTCTTAATTTTAATAATTACATACTTTATGTATTCTTCCTACCACAAATGTCCTTCAGATTCTCTATGAATACAGCTCTAACTGTTGATATATTATCCTTGTGCTACATGCATTTTACATCTCTACGTCTCTACGTAAATGTTGCTACCACCATTCCTGCACATATCCCTGCATCTCTAATTATTTTGTTCTTCATGCCTAGAAATTTGATTGCTGCAAATTCTTCCCCGACTTTACTCTCAATTTCACTTAAAAACATTGTTTTCACTAACATTTACCAGTTGTAGCTGATGAGCTGCATTATGTCTTTTCACTATAGTGTAGGTCCTGGTAGGTCCTATAATGTCCAATGTTCTGGTTCCATTTTCTTTGGCAGATGTGCAGAGTGCAGGTGACAAAGCATTGTCACTGTGGACCATGATGCAAGAGGAGGACTTGACTCCATCAGAGACATTTCTCTCAACACTGGCATCACTTCTGGCTGCTAACAATATGAAGATACCATTCCAGATACAGTGATCTGGATAATTTGCTTAGCAATAAAAGCATTGCCATTGCCAGGATCTGATACGACATCAGATACACAAACCAGAGAATGAAATCAGAGCTTACAAAATGCAGCGTCTGCACGATTTAGACCAATGGTTACATACCAACATCGATGAAGACCTTGGAATCAGGATTGACCAATGCTTTGAGGAACTGGCAGTCCGACATTGCCACAACACCGAGACAGGATTCACCAAACAGCTGACATCTCTGTGTGTGTGCGGGTCCCTGACTCGGAGATGATTTCTAAATTTCACTGGAATCAACCTCATCGAGGACTAAATGACACTCTTAACCCATGGACAGCGGCTGTAGAAAAATGGTAATTTCTGTCTGTGCAATAAAATTAAAAAAAAAATAAGAAATAATTTTTCCTTTTAGAATTAATTTATTTTATTTTTGTTATTTATTTATATACAAGAAGCTGCATTAGGTTTTGAGAGTACATAACACTGGTGTTCTTACATTCTTGCAAAGGCAAATTTGTATGCAGAATGTAAGAAAAACATGTCTGTAAGTGAATGTTACTCATTTTACTGGGCAGAAGCACTCTGAAAGATTGAGTTGGCTGTGGTCTGGCATCTGTCAATACACCCAGCCCAACTTTGCTGACATTGAGGTATGTGAGAGACAATCCCTATATTCTTCTTCTTCTTAATGGTAGGTGCAGTTTGTATGATGAAGGGCTTATCCTTCCGATGATTGTACCAGTACAGATGCTGGGAGAATGCTAATGTCGAGATTGACAAGAATTTCAATTGTTACGTTGTGTTGTAGATAGAGGAGCGGGACTAAAACAGATGAGCGTGTTGGAAGGTGTTAGAAGGAGACTTGCTGTACCATAGGGCAGAATGATGTGTTTGTCAGCGGATCCTTGGTGCTGCGACGAGGCAGCTGTTTTCTGTGTTTGGTTGTTGGTGGCGCCAGGTATAAATGTGGCACGGGTCAAATGTGGCCCAATTTGTTGGTCGACTGGAGATATTTAGCCAGTGCTTTGACTATTTGATATTTTTCCTGTAACAGGTGGTCACCTCCTCCTAATAGTTGCTCGATGGTAAAGGGTATTTTAAGTGTGATAAATACTTGTTTGAAGTTTACTCTGGCACTAGGATGTCGGAAACAGTGAAGGAGGTAGTGTTCGATTGTTTATATTCTTGGGTGTTTCACTGATCGTTTATCTTGCGTTTTCTCTTTATTTACAAGAGTATGTGTGTTGAATAACTCACATAATTCACACGAAAATTTTTCAGTTGATGATTAGTTTACTCGGTACTTCATTACAGCCATATTATTATGGCCTCTCTTAGCCAGTAACTTGGATTTTTTTTGTCTCTCTCTCTCTCTCTCTCTCTCTCTCTCTCTCTCTCTCGTCTTGTTGCCCTTTCTTCCTGATCTAACCCCAAGTCAGAGAGAAGTTATCAACACTTAACAGTAAAAGACAACCAAAAAGGGAGGGGGGATTAAACAACACTAGACAAACCATCACCAAATGTACTTCAATACTATGTATAGGCAATTATATACAAAAATGTATAACAACACATATTATCCTACGTGTCACTTTCACTCAGGACACCACTTAAGCCAATGAGACCACAAGCTTCCAAGAGTGAACACAGAAAAACGCGTCAGGTGTGGTCAACAGTGTCATTAACCTTGTCACACATACAGAGCAGTGAAAAGGAAGACTAAAACAGAAGCAAAAAAGAAACAGAGGAAAAGGAGGAACCTCCACTTCCATTTAAACAATTGACCCAAATTTCACAGTAACAATGTTATCGCGAATAACCGAACTCGATTACGGTCTCACTATAGCCCGTGCTACATGGACATTTCGTTCTGTGTAGCTAAATCTAAAAAAACAACGACGACGACGATATGAGCATAATATTCATTGGTGTTGGACTCGGGGGGGTGACACAGAGTGCTGGGAAGACGGGACACCACGAGCGTAGCTTTCATCCTGTAACTTCACTTAGGTAATTACATGGCCTCATTGGCACAACATGGGCAAGAGTCTAGATTGAAATATAAGGCGTAAGACACTGCTGTGCCACACGGCTCGCTCCTCGTGCACATAACGCCTAATAACGACCATACGTATGTTGTGAAAACCACATGAACATAATTGGTGTACATATGTAATTATGATGGAATTTTATACAATGACATTTCACCAACATCCATGGCGAAAACTGCATTCACATGTAACCATGAAACGATAGCAGGATTGTTTTCATGGGTCAAGGTAAACTCCATTACATCCACAGAGAGCTATTACGTCCTTATTTGTATATGTAAAACCCAGGCAGTAATTGTTTAAATCGTCATATGACGATAATCTCATTACCCACTATGGTGGTGTATCACTCACTGGATGAGTGACGCTGCCCAATACTGTTACTATGGTGGTGTGTTCACTCACTGGTTGAGTGACGCTGCCCAATACTGTCACTATGGCGGTGTGTCCACTCACAGGATGAGTGATGCTGCCCAATACTGTTACTATGGTGGTGTGTTCACTCACTGGTTGAGTGACGCTGCCCAATACTGTCACTATGGCGGTGTGTCCACTCGCAGGATGAGTGACGCTGCCCAATACTGTTACTATGGTGGTGTGTTCACTCACTGGTTGAGTGACGCTGCCCAATACTGTCACTATGGCGGTGTGTCCACTCACAGGATGAGTTACGCTGCCCTATTCTGTCAGTATGGTGGTGTGTCCATTCACAGGATGAGTGACGCTGCCCAATACTGTTACTATGGTGGTGTTCACTCACAGGATGAGTTACGCTGCCCTATTCTGTCAGTATGGTGGTGTGTCCATTCACAGGATGAGTGACGCTGCCCTATACTGTCACTATGGTGGTGTGTCCATTCACAGGATGAGTGACGCTGCCCTATACTGTCACTATGGTGGTGTGTCCACTCGCAGGATGAGTGGCGTTACCCAATGCTGCACTATGGCGGTGTGTTCACTCACAGGATGAGTGACGCTGACCAATAATCTCGCCCTCCTAGGCAAAATTAAATTAATTTATTAAATTGCCAAAAAGAGTAGATAGAATGGATGAGGACCTCGAAGTAGATAGAATGGATGGGGGCCTAGGATTACTGACCCCACCCAGGATGCAACTCCACAACAAACTCATTAACTCCTGAGTACCTACGTACTGCTAGGTGAACAGATGCATTAGGTGATAGGAAATGTGCCCAACCATTTCTGTCCCGCCCGGGATTCGAACTCTGAATTCTCGATTGCGAGTCGAGATCGAATCTGACTGTACTACCGGGAATACATGGGGATCTGGGAGTAGATGGGATGGATGGGGACCTGGGAGTAGATGGGATGGATGGGGACCTGGGAGTAGATGGGATGGATGGGGATCTGGGAGTAGATGGGATGGATGGGGACCTGAGGGTAGATGGGATGGATGGGGAATCAGGAGACGCATGTAAGGGTAGATTGTGTTACTAGAAATATGAATAGATGGATGGATGGATGGAGATTGAGTGGGATAGTGGAGGCGAGGTCCGCCTCACTCCCACTAATGATACCGAGGTATACACCGGATGGCCCCTTATCTGAGGTGTTGACAGTGTGGGCAGCCTCTCTCCCTCACTCCTCCACCACCCTCTCTCCCTCTCTCCCTACCTCCCTCACTCCCTCACCACCTCCTCCCTCACTACGTCCCTTGTAGAGGATTTTATTGCACGTTGACCCGTGAGGTCAACACTCGGTGCCTTATTTTGATAATTATAATCCAGGTCAACATTTAATAACCAAGTCAGATACCAGGAGAGTCTCGTAACTGTGGAGAGTCACAGATGTCAGCAGGCTTTTATATTTCCTTTTTGGTTACACACCTCGGGCGCCTGACAGCTGGGTGGACAGCGCTTCGGATTCGTAGTCCTGAGGTTCCGGGTTCGATCCCCGGTGGAGGCGGAGACAAATGGGCAAAATGTTTCTTTTACCCTGATGTCCCCTGTTACCTAGCAGTAAATAGGTACCTGGGAGTTAGCTGCTACGTTCTGCTTCCTGGGGGGTGTGTAACAAAAAGGAGGCCTGGTCGAGGACTGGGCCGCGGGCACGCTAAGCCCCGAAATCATCTCAAGATAACCTCAAGATAACCACCCCCAGGAAGCAGCCCGTGGCAGCTGTCTAACTTCCACGTACCTATTTATTATTAGGTGAACAGGCTATCAGGGTGAAAGAAACTCTGCCCATTTGTTTCCGCCTCCACTAGGGATCGAACCCGGAACCTCAGTTCTACGAATCCGAAGCGCTGTCCACTCAGCTGTCAGGCCCCTAGGAGAAATGGTCTAGAAAATGGCTACTAAGATTCAACTCTGGAAAGTGTAAAGTAATGAAATTAGGCGAAGGGAGCAGGAGGCTGAACACAAGGTACCATATGGGAGGCAAAATCACGCGAGAGTCAAATGGAGAAAGATCTGGGGGTTAATATCACACCGAACCTGTCCCCAGAAGCCCACATCAGAAGGATATCATCAGCGGCATATGCTTGATTGGCTAACATAAGAACGTGTAAGGAATCGTTCAGTATCTTGTATACCATTTATGTCAGACCAACCTGGAATATGCAGCTCCAGCCTAGAGTTCATACCTAGTTAAACACAAGACAAAGCTAAAGATTCAGAGGTATGCCATCAGACTAGTCCCAGAACTGAGAGGTATGAGCTACGAGGAAAGGCTACGGGAGCTAAACCTCACGTCCCTGGAAGACAAGAGTAAGTGGAGACATGATAAGAACGTACAAAATTTCTCAGGGGAATTGACAGGGTGGCAAAGACAAACCATTAAACTTAGTACCCAAACGAGCCACAGAGATATTAGTAAGAATGTTTTGAGTGTCAAAGTAGTTAACAAATGGAATGCATTAGGCGGTGATGTGGTGGAGGCTGACTCCATACACAGTTTCAAATGTAGATTTGATTAGAGCCCAGTAGGCTCCAGAATTTGTACACCAGTTGATAGGGGACACCAAAGAGCCAAAGCTCAAACCCCGCAAGCACAACTAGGTGAGTAAACACACAAACACACTTTAGGTAATTACACACACACACACACACACACACACACACCTGGGAGTTAGACAGCTGCTACGCGCAGCTTACTGGGGATTTGTGTGCACGTGCGTGAGAGAAAATATATGTAGTAGACATAACAGGGAAAAATAAACTGGTTAGAAAGGCAGAGTCCAAGAGCTAATAACCCGATTCTGCAGATACAAATAGTAAATACACACCCACCCACAACTTCAACGTAGAAATCGTTGAAGATAATTCGACTCAAAGTTTTAAATTCAAATAAGATAAAAGCACAAAAAATGTTTAGATGTGCTTGCAAGGTCGAACTAGGCTTCTATAGAGCCCCGCATTCGGAACATATATTAATGCAATAACTCATTTCTTATGCTTTTATATTATTTGCTTTTAAAACTTTGAGTCGAATTACCTTCAACGACTTCTACGTCTAACCTCTTACATTTATTGACAGCTCTAAAGCCTAACAAGTTTGTTCTGACGTCCGGAGACTTGTGCGTCGGTAGTGTCCATCTATGACCTGCTGATCCTCGTTCTGAACAACGCTGCTTTGTCTGCCTTGTCAACTTGCCTTAGAATCTTTTATGTTGTTATCATGTCCCCACCTATCTCTCCTTTCCTTCAGTGTTGTAAGGTCCAGTTCCCTCAGTCTTTCCTCGTACCTTAATCTCTTCGGCTCAGGAACGAGTCTTGTTGCAGATGTAGAGTGTGTGTGTGTGGAGAGAAAGAGAGAGAGAAGGAATTATCTGGGGGGAAAGAGCCAAGCCATTACGACTATATAGTACTTGGAAGGGGTCAGGATAAGGATTTGGGATGGGACGGGGGGAAGGAATGGTGCCCAACCACTTGGACGGTCGGGGATTGAACGCCAATCTCCATGAAGCAAGACCGTCGCTCTACCGTCCAGCCCAAGTGGTTGGGCAGAGAGAGAGAGAAAGTGAGAGAGAGAGAGAGAGAGAGAGAGAGAGAGAGAGAGAGAGAGAGAGAGAGAGAGAGAGAGAGAGAGAGAGAGAGAGAGAACATGTGCGAGTAGTGATTATGGCAGGTGTTGAGGCATGTGTCAAGAGGCAGGCAGCTGTAGAGTGGCCATTAATATGAAGGATGTGCATCAACACACACCTGACACTGGCTGTCTTCCTGACGAGGCTGCTGTCTACAGCAGCCCGCCCTCTTATCTCCCCCGACGACACATGCCTCCCACCTCCCCTCTCTGTCCTGCCGCGCCCCCTCCCTCCTCCCCGGCCCTGCCTCGCTCCTCCCCGTTGTTCCTCTTCCTGCCCCGCCTCCACACGCGGCCCCGCCTCCACCCAGGCCTCGCCTCCACCCAGGCCTCGCCTCGACCCTCGGCCCTGCCTCCACCTGCCCTCCAACACTCCACTTAACAATGCAAATATTGTGTTTCTCGAGGTTCCAGGCAAAACAAAAACAAAAATTAACCACAGACGTGAATTATTTAGAAGAGGAAGAAAAGTATAAGAGCAGAGGTTCCAAAAGAGCCCCGCTGCTGCACTACAAGCTGCATCACACAGCAGAACAGCTGAGCTCAGTACCGGCGCAGCTGCTGGCCCCCCAAGAATCTGGACCGAAAAGTGGAGTACCACAGGAAAGCTGTCTACCATACACCACTCTTTTTACCATAAACACAGCTGACCTGCCCCCCCCCCTCCCCCAACACGGGAATACATCACTTATGTGGATGACGTAACTCAATCAGCCAACCAGAACAACCAAAGGAAATCATGAATGACTTTAAAAAGCATTGGAAAATAAGTACCAACTAAAGTTCATAATTGTACAATTGCACAACGGAATCCAGAGCCGAATCGGAATCCTGGACAACCCGACCTATCCAATACTCGGATGTAAGGAGAATAACGGGACTCAATATTAATAGAATTGGAATAGAAATTCATTGAAATGACAGAATATACAAACTAAAAAACAGGCCTAGGAAAATTGTGGAGATTCCGTAGGCTGGGCACGAACATACAGATATACAGTACTTGTATAAGTGTGGTTGTATGAGCCTCGCCTCCACCACATACAGCACAGCCCCGCTCCTGTGCCAGGGAAGTCCACTACGGGCTCACCATAGCCCGTGCTACTTGCAACTTATATGATTTATATTGTATTTTCTTAAATAAAGATTAAAAAAAAACTTTGTGTTCCCAGTAGCTGAATCTAAAACAACAACAGCCTTGCCTCTCTGCCCCTCCCCACTCCGCCCTGCCCTGCCTCGCCGCCCCGCCCTGCCTCGCCTTCCCCGCCCTGCCTCGCCTCCCCGCCCAGCCTCGCCTCCCCGCCCAGCCTCGCCTCCCCCGCCCTGCCTCTCCACCCGGTCCCATCAGAAGTAGTCTTGGGGCTCCACGGGTGTTGACCACCGCCGCTCAGACAATAAACAAGGGAGCCTTAACTCCAGTAGGTGAGGACAGGTGTTGGGGCGCCGTAACTCGCCTCAACGCCATCACAACAAGAGAACTTAACCCTCACCTGACTCCATAACACGTAATGAAGAGGCAGGTGTGGCGCCCTCATCACTTGCTTCTCTAAGGACTGGAGTAATAAGGTCCAGAGTCGCTATACTCACTCTATCCTCCAATACTCATAGTACTTATAGCAACTATTTAGCCAAACGTAGAAAAATGGACTGTTTGATAAGAAAAAATCCCCTTTTTGCACTATTGAATCAGCCTAAATAGCATACTAATTAAATGGAACAAATAACTTAAAATCCTAACCTGTCCAAGCAATCCCAGGCCTATAATGGGCTTTTTTAGACCTAATATAGTACACATACGTGCTATACTAGGCCTAGGAATATTTTAGTTTTATCTGTGCCCTGTTCAACAGTAACAGGACAAAACGGGAACACTGTTGGCGGCAACAGACCGTTTTCTCAGGTCCTACTGAAGTGTTTTTTTTACGGCCGACCAAATCCTTGCTGAAGGCGCTATCCGCTTACAAGAACGGCTCGGATATAATGTACACAACTCTCTGCCGTAGTTACAATAGATTTCTTGTACAAATATGATAGACTTATAATTGTTACCATAATTTAAGTATTTAAGAAAATTTGTGCATTTAATATGATGCACGACGGAAAATTGATCGAGTTGATCGAGATCGAGCAGTCTCCGTGGTGTAGTGGTAAGACACTCGCCTGGCGTTCCGCGAGCGCTATGTCATGGGTTCGTATCCTGGCCGGGGAGGATTTACTGGGCGCAATTCCTTAACTGTAGCCTCTGTTTAACGCAACAGTAAAATGTGTACTTGGATGAAAAAACGATTCTTCGCGGCGGGGATCGTATTCCAGGGACCATAGGATTAAGGACCTGCCCGAAACGCTACGCGTACTAGTGGCTGTACAAGAATGTAACAACTCTTGTATATATCTCAAAAAAAAAAAAAAAAAAAAAAAAAAAAAGTTGAGTCATACGACCGGATAAGTAATTTATAATGTTACCAAGACTAATACTTATTCTTAGTTATTTGTACATACCAAAAAACTTTGAATTTCATAGGATAATTAAATAATTATCCCTGGCTAATTTGTATGGTATAGTTTACGGGATGGGGTCCACCACCGCCCACGGGATGGGTATGGGGGTCCCACACCACCCACGGGATGGGTATGGGGGTCCCACACCACCCACATGATGGGTATGGGGTCCCACACCGCCCACATGATGGGTATGGGGTCCCACACCGCCCACATGATGGGTATGGGGTCCTACACCGCCCACATGATGGGTATGGGGTCCCACACCACCCACGGGATGGGTATGGGGTCCCACACCGCCCACATGATGGGTATGGGGTCCCACACCACCCACGGGATGGGTATGGGGTCCCACACCACCCACATGATGGGTATGGGGTCCCACACCACCCACGGGATGGGTATGGGGTCCCACACCGCCTACATGATGGGTATATGCTGCATAATAAATTAGTTAACTAAACAAAAAACTTACACTAAACAGTACATTATTTTACAAGGGAACATTACATTACACATAGTTGATATATCGCCCTAACTCTATAACCCCCCCCCCTTCACAGGATTCGAACCCAGGCCTCCTGGCGCAACCCGTCCTCGACTCAAGTCCATTACATTCAGCGGTCAACCCCACAGACGCATTCATAAATTTTAACATACTGTTCATTCAAAACGGGATTTTTTTCAAGTATAAATTAATATAATATATTAGCATATTGTGTATATATAGGCATAGGATAGGTTAGGTTAGGTGTTTAGGTTCTGTTGGCGATTATTTGTATTTGTAGTACGTGGGTGAAGCATTTATAGCGTTGTGCAACCCATCCTCGACTCAAGTCCATTACATCCAGCGGTCGACCCCACAGACGCATTCATAAATTTTAATATGCTGGTCATTCAAAACGGGAATTTTCTCAAGTATAAAGTAATATTATAATATATTAGCATATTGTGCATATATAGGTATAGGATAGGTTAGGTTAGGTGTTTAGGTTCTGTTAGCGATTATTTGTATTTGTAGTACGTGGGTGAAGCATTTATAGCGTTGTGATTCGAACAAAATTCGTCAGTGAAACACTTGTTCCGGATATGTTCCAACGTCAGCAGTTGTGAGTCGTGTGTAAACCGCTTTTCATTCATAAACAGGGGGTTTGGCGGGTGCATGGAATCACTTTTGGATCTTTGTTTGGAGGACGGGCTGCGTTGTGATTCTAACAAAATTCGTCAGTGAAGCACTTGTTCCGGATATGTTCGAATGTCAGCAGTTGCGAGTCGTGTGTAAACCGCTTTTCATTCATAAACAGGGGGTTTGGCGGGTGCATGGAATCACTTTTGGATCTTTGTTTGGAGGACGGGCTGCCTGGCGACCATTCCAGCTTTGCGCATAATTAATATAATGTTCTGTAAAAGAATTATGTAAATCACACACGTCGAAATCTCCGGAATGACAATTAATTAGCCACACTGTGAACGCTTTCCTTATCCGGTTGTGTGGCCCCAACCGGCCCACGGAAGGCGGCCAGCTGTGTGAGGTAGCCACATGTATCGTGTCTAAACATTAGTAGTCTTCCTGTTTATCAAACACATTTCTGGTGTTTGTTGGACATGCTAACAATATGATTGAAACTGTGCACGCCTGTAGCCCGTGGGCACGTGTGGGGCACGCCTGTAGCCCGGACTTCATGTAATTACAGATCCAAACACCCTGGTGAAGAGTATGGGAAGGGGGGTATATATCTCCCCCCCCCCCCACCCAGGCTAACGATGCAATTTATGCATATTTAACGATGCACCACTGCGCCATCTTGCTGCACTTAGAACAAGTAAGATGTCGCAGTGGTGGGATTTAGCATGGGAGAATGTACTGGCAGAATATTACAACAAAACAGAACAATGGAAATAAATGAATTAGGAAGATCTGGATGACTGATGATTTTTAGTGGAACTATCTACACGCATTTTAGTGTTGGTGAAGTTGGTACTTTTAAGCCAGAACCAGACGGCTCCAGCCATATATTAGGCTTCCAGCCACCCACAATCCCATCACCCACCTAATAACTCACTACCAGCCGGTGGCCGAGCGGACAGCACGCTGGACACGTGATCCTGTGGTCCCGGGTTCGATCCCGGGCGCCGGCGAGAAACGATGGGCAGAGCTTCTTTCACCCTATGCCCCTGTTACCTAGCAGTAAATAGGTACCTGGGAGTTAGTCAGCTGTCACGGGCTGCTTCCTGGGGTGTGTGTAGTGTGGTGTGGAGGAAAAAAAAATATAGTAGTAGTAGTAGAAAGAGTTGATTGACAGTCGAGAGGCGGGCCGAAAGAGTAGAGCTCAACCCTTGCAAACACAACTAGGTGAATACATCAGCATCACCCACGCACCTAAGAACCCCATCTCATCCACCCGCTCAAATCGTCAAAGTCACCCACTTCCCATCCAACCTCTAACACCCGCCACGCCAACTTCTCATCCAGCCTCATCAACCCACCCAGACTGGTCAACCCACCCGGCCCACCCACCCAGACTGGTCAACCCACCCGGCCCACCCACCCAGACTGGTCAACCCACCCGGCCCACCCACCCAGACTGGTCAACCCACCCGGCCCACTCACCCAGACCGGTCAACCCACCCGGCCTCCCCACCCCCACAGAGCGAGCAAACACACGTGCCGAACTGACTTGGGTTGACCCGACTTAATGAAAAGCTGGCGTCAGGGTTGACCCTGTGACCTTTGGTGGTGGGGTGTGGGGGGCCGGTAGCCAGACCCCTGTAGTAAGAACCCCTGGGGGTGTGGGGGGCCGGTAGCCAGAGACCCTAGAGAGAGACACGAAGACTCGCTGTGTTCTGCTCCTAGTGTATAGGTGTATATACAGTCTAATGTAGTTGATTGTAACCATAATATATATATGTGCTTCAGCCTACATTATAGACCTATTGTCTTGTGTATGACCCTCTGTCCTGTGTGACAGTGAATACCAGCATTATCCACACCCTAATAAGACCTAACTTAATTCCTCAGATTAGGCAAAATTGTAATTAATTTTTGTCAATAAAAGATGTTAATAGTAATAATAATGTAGGTCGTGTACATATCTCGGACGAGCGTACAGAGAGTGCCATGTTCTGGAGACTGCTTTCCTAGCGGGGATGAGGGGACTCGACGCCACTATAGGCATACCAAACGATCCCCAAACCACTTGGCCTGCTACCATCGTCGTCCTCGACGATCTGCATGATGAAGTTCTTGGTCGTGTATCTTATTAACCTTCATGTACAGTGGCCTTAAGGTGGCGGGGCGAGGTCCTCAGAGGTCAGGGTAGTTAAGCCCTGACGACGGGAGGGTTTGATCTAGAGTAGGGCGGAGTGGTGTGGCCCTTGTGTACACGACAAGCGACAGGGAGCCATATATATACATATATATATATATATATTATATATATATATATATATATATATATATATATATATATATATATATATATATATATTATATATGCATCTGGTCAGAATTGCATTTCACCCTTAAGAACGCACATTACGCAGGATCATGCAATCAACTCAACTGTAATCCCCAATATTACTCCTTATGCATAAAATACATGGATTGTTAAGCCCATTGAGTACTTCTCCTCACTGCAGCTGGCAAACAACCATCTCTTACCGCTCAATGTTGATGTGTCGACGATTGTTTCCGGGGAACCAAGATGGCGCCTGGAGGTCTACCTTCCTCAAGGTTGCTCACAAATCCTCTCTCGACTGCCTCTTTGTCTAATTTTCACTTCCTGACATGCATGTAAGGGTCAAACACAGGCACCAACCTTGGTTAACCTGTCACACTGTCCTCGCCCGAGACAAACAAGCTCTCTCTTTCAACTCTTTTTGACCATGTCGTAGCTCAGTCGATTAAGGCAGCATCTGGGATGATCTCGGACGTAGGTTCGAATCCTCGCCCTTGTGGATTTGTTCTTTCTCGCCAGTTTACTATGGTAGACACCGGCTGACCCTTTCGCTGTCTTCAGAATGTCGCTCCTGGGTCCTCAAATCGAGGTTGACACTGCAATCGCCCTCTTCTCTCTGACAGAACTTTGCTCCGTCACAGTCCACGACACGTCTTTCACCAATGAGCGTGGAACTATAGTTCAAAACTCGAATAGCGTGTGACCCCCCTCAAGCCCACACTCGCAAGTAACGTCTCCACCAATCGTAAAACCTCTGCTGCTGATACGTCACAGCCTTGTTTCCTCCTCATTGGTCAGTGATGACATCATCCATCTCCTTTCTCCTCGCTACGTTTTTTGTTGTCGCCATCTTTCCTGATCACCTGAACTGTTGCTCTGTGACAAACAGATGTCTCAAACACGCCTCTCCTCCTACATACCACTTCGCTTTACACTGTAGACTGTGCTATACATCCGGCTTCACTAAACAGTATGGTTGAGTGGGGAATAACTCTCCTCCTAGTTACAGGCCATTAGGCTATTTGGGTTCATAAGACTATTATAGTCATAGCACTCCGCTTAGTAGTGCCATATATGTTACTTATATTTTACTTATTATATATTACTTATACTACATCGTGCCTATGTCAAGAGTCTAGTATATATCTTAACAGATTATACTACCTGAGCATCACGATACAAAAAATATATAATGTTCCCTGTGCACGACTTGTGCTCCACTGCCTCCTCGTCCTACAACCATCCTGTCTATACCTGCAGGTGGATCCCCTGCCTCCACCACACATCTTTACCTAGTTGCTCGTGATGCTCCATTGAATGCTTAAATTCAGGATCAAATTTGCACCAATGAAGCCTAAATTCACGCATGTCCCAGACGGTGTTGGGTCGTCACGAAGCCTGTTTAACTAACAAAAACCCCCTGCTGGCTCCTGTGTACGGTAGCCTGACTCCTGTGTACGGTAGCCTGGCTCCTGTGTACGGTAGCCTGGCTCCTGTGTACGGTAGTCTGGCTCCTGTGTACGGTAGCCTGGCTCCTGTGTACGGTAGCCTGGCTCCTGTGTACGGTAGCCTGGCTCCTGTGTACGGTAGCCTGGCTCCTGTGTACGGTAGCCTGGCTCCTGTGTACGGTAGCCTGGCTCCTGTGTACGGTAGCCTGGCTCCTGTGTACGGTAGCCTGGCTCCTGTGTACGGTAGTCTGGCTCCTGTGTACGGTAGCCTGGCTCCTGTGTACGGTAGCCTGGCTCCTGTGTACGGTAGTCTGGCTCCTGTGTACGGTAGCCTGGCTCCTGTGTACGGTAGCCTGGCTCCTGTGTACGGTAGTCTGGCTCCTGTGTACGGTAGCCTGGCTCCTATGTACGGTAGCCTGGCTCCTATGTACGGTAGCCTGGCTCCTATGTACGGTAGCCTGGCTCCTGTGTACGGTAGCCTGGCTCCTGTGTACGGTAGTCTGGCTCCTGTGTACGGTAGCCTGGCTCCTGTGTACGGTAGTCTGGCTCCTGTGTACGGTAGCCTGGCTCCTGTGTACGGTAGCCTGGCTCCTGTGTACGGTAGCCTGGCTCCTGTGTACGGTAGTCTGGCTCCTGTGTACGGTAGCCTGGCTCCTGTGTACGGTAGCCTGGCTCCTGTGTACGGTAGCCTGGCTTCTGTGTACGGTAGCCTGGCTCCTGTGGACGGTAGCTTGACTCCTGTGTACGGTAGTCTGGCTCCTGTGTACGGTAGCCTGGCTCCTGTGTACGGTAGCCTGGCTCCTGTGTACGGTAGTCTGGCTCCTGTGTACGGTAGCCTGGCTCCTGTGTACGGTAGCCTGGCTCCTGTGTACGGTAGTCTGGCTCCTGTGTACGGTAGCCTGGCTCCTGTGTACGGTAGCCTGGCTCCTATGTACGGTAGCCTGGCTCCTGTGTACGGTAGCCTGGCGGCCGCTGACGTAAGTCTGTGTATCTTTGTATTTACGTATGTAGGTTAGCGTAGCATTATAAAAAAAGCACTACAATCACCTGTGGCTGATTGTTCAATAAACCCCTGAACTATATGTTTAACAGATCTCTCACCTTGTCCATGGAGGACAGAAGTAAATGTATATATTCTGGTTAGCGTTGTAAATGTCCGGCCACGTCTGTGGTAGAAAAATAATAAAAAATAAAAAAAAATAATAATAAAAAACAGGGCTGTTCGCTGTCCTCGCAAAGAGCAGCGCCAGCACTTTCATGTGTGTGCTGGGACACGTGTGTGTGTGTGTGTGGCTGGTGTGTGCTGGGACACGTGTGTGTGAGGCTGGTGTGTGCTGGGACACATGTGTCCACAATTCTGGAGGATGGGGGCGGGGGGGGGGGGGAGGTGAGGGGAGGAGGAGGGGATGAGGGGAAGGAGAAGGGGGGTGAGGAGGGGGAGCGGGGGTGCTGGGTGGGGGAGAATGGGGGTGGGGGGGAAAGGTTGCAGGAGCGGCCATACATCACCATAAAACATAGAGGGATTTTACTTAACAATACTGGCATCATTAATGGCTTTGTTCCCACCCCCTGACTCCCTGGCACTCTCTCCTCTACCCTGGCACTGTCTGCTCTACCCTGGCACTGTCTGCTCTACCCTGGCACACTCTGCTCTAGCCTGGCACTATCTGCTCTATCCTGGCACTGTCTGCTCTACCTTGGCACTGTCTGCTCTACCCTGGCACACTCTGCTCTACCCTGGCACTGTCTGCTCTATCCTGGCACTGTCTGCTCTACCCTGGCACTGTCTGCTCTACCCTGGCACTCTCTCCTCTACACTGGCACTGTCTCCTCTACCCTGGCACTCTCTCCTCTACCCTGGCACTCTCTCCTCTATCCTGGCACTCTCTCTCCTTGTTCTCTGGCACTCTCTCCTCTATCCTGGCACTCTCTCTCCTTGTTCCCTGGCACTCTCTCTATCCTGGCACTCTCTCTCCTTGTTCCCTGGCACTCTCTCCCTACAGTGGCACTTTCTCCTCTATGGTGGCTCTTTGATTTATAGTTGCTTTCTTCCCTTCAGTGGCTCTCTCCTCTACAGTTCCAGCATAAGACTGCTGAAGGTTGAGAGCCTAGTGTTACAGGTGGCAACTACTAGTTGTCCATAGAGTTGGCCCAGGTCCGGAACTTCAAGGATATTGGCCTTGGTCATAACAGTAAGTCCACCAACGTCCCGACGGTGTTGCAGGCTCTGATGTTCAGACTGTTCCCACTAGACTTAGTCAAGACTTGGAATTAGCCTTCTTTCCTGTCTCTCCATCTTGTCCATAAGACTGATGACTCTCTTTCTCTCTCCCATCTACATCAGGAGATAATCATGCTGTAATTGACATCCCCCCCCCCCCTCCTCCCTCATAGCAGACACTGAGTAATATGTTTCATCTGCAACTAAATAAGGAGTTGTTTGGGTGAAAAGACAATCAACACACAGACCTTATGATGTAAACAGTTGTAATTGGAAATTCCTTGAGAACGTCGAGTGGGATGTAACCTTAGTGGCAGTAGGTAAAGGGTGAATTGCAGGGTAACAGTCGCCTCAATCAAGGAAAACGAACGGGTACTGGCGTACTTTACACTACTACTGACATGGAAAACGGACGGGTACTGGCGTACTTTACACTACTAACGTGGTATAAATTTTATCACGTTAATTTAGTTTGTTATTAGTTCATGTCAGTGTTGTTCAGTCCCTGACTCCCTGAAGTTCTTCAGTCCCTTAAGTTCTCAACACATAACACTTTAGGCTTCCTTTTAGAGTCAGTAATTTATTTAAGGACTATTATATTTATTGAACTTGCCTAATAAAGTATTGCTTATATCTACACCTAGACAAAATTGTTGTATTTTTCTCTGAGATTAACTCGTGGCACCCAAGATCACCCGCTGGGGGTCAGGTTGAGATTAGATCATGATTAGGTTGACAATAAGTTGAGATAAGGTCAACATTAGGTTGAAACAGGACCCAAAATAATACGACTCCAACTTGTGTTACCAAATTTTATTATCATACACTGTTGTCCAGAGTATTTACCTAGTAGTATAAACATACTTATAAAATACACGATGGCATGTGTCACCAACAATACGTGCCAACATGAACTGCCGACACATGCCATCAGAGATGAACGTTAACCACCCCTCCCCCCTCCCTCCTTCCCCCCCCCCTCCCTCAAGAGCAACGTTTGTCAAACGACGTTGAACGAATAGTGACGTTACATTGACGGAACGTTTCTCCAGCATATCTTGGCAGACACAGCCTGGCCGGGGGAAACGTTTTACTGAACGTTTGTCCAGGAAACATTTTGACGACTGCTGGGCTCCCAGCTGGCCACCCATATACCCTTAGTTACACATTACTACATGTATCCTCAGTTACACATTAATATATGTGTTCTCAGTGACACATTGGAGCATGTATCCTCAGTGATACATGACCATGTATCACAAGACGACAGATAACCAACAAGAGTAAACAAATCAACACAAGGCACGGGGAGGTACTTACATAGATACTCAAGGCTAAATTTACATCAAAGCTTACTTAAACAAGGCAGGTGCGTCCCAGCAGGTGTTGGGGTACACTTAAACAAGGCAGGTGTGCCCCAGCAGGTGTTGGGTACACTTAAACATGGCAGGTGCATCCCAGCAGGTGTTGGGGTACACTTAAACAAGGCAGGTGTGCCCCAGCAGGTGTTGGGTACACTTAAACATGGCAGGTGCATCCCAGCAGGTGTTGGGGTACACTTAAACAAGGCAGGTGTGCCCCAGCAGGTGTTGGGTACACTTAAACATGGCAGGTGCATCCCAGCAGGTGTTGGGGTACACTTAAACAAGACAGGTGTGCCCCTGCAGGTGTTGGGGTACATTTAAACAAGACAGGTGTGCCCCTGCAGGTGTTGGGGTACACTTAAACAAGACAGGTGTGCCCCTGCAGGTGTTGGGGTACACTAACAATTATAATTAACAAAACACGTCAACAGGTGTATGACAAAAATTAAGTTTAGGTGGACGGTGTCCTTCCCTGTATGACACACTGGCTGTATGATATACTGGCTGTATGACACTGGCTGTATGACACACTGGCTGTATGACACACTGGCTGTATGACACACTGGCTGTATGACACACTGGCTGTATGACACACTGGCTGTATGACACACTGGCTGCCTGAGCCGCATAACACGGCGAAGGAACGTTTAAGTTAAGGTTATGCCACATGAAATATTTTAATATCGAAATAACTTTACATGACATTTGAACCTTGAGGTTACCACCTGGAGGTGACCTGAACGGCCTCCCTGCTGACCAAGGCGCTCGGGCGAGCTGCTCCCTGCTGACCAAGGCGCTCGGGCGAGCTACTCCCTGCTCTCAACCACTGCCCCCCGCTTGTACTAGGCTTGTCTCACCAAACCTGCCAGCGGAAAGTGGTAGTCCGCGCAGAAAAGTGACACACACACACACACACACAGACACACGCCAGGTGTGTATGGACCACACGTACACCGTGCAGGTGTGTATACACCACACGTACACCGTGCAGGTGTGTATGGAACACCCGGAGCTACACCTGGTGTACATGGAACACACACAAGTAGAGGTAGGTGTTACTGGAGTTAATGGTGGCACATGAAAATATATTATAAGGTAGAGGATGTCCCATGGAGGGTGTCCCCAGGGGTGCCTCAGAGGTGTTCCAGGGGTGCCTCAGGGAGCACTCTAACACTGCACACTGCCCACAGACACTGAGCGTGACACTTGAGGTGTAGGGGTTGCCCACACTCACACGAGGGAAGGGCAACGAAGCTAAATTAACATTTACAGTAGAAACAAATGCAGTCCCCCCGTGAATAGTTAGTCCTTATGTGACGTTTTCCTTTCCACAATAGCCAGGGAGAACGAGGATCTATCAGAGGCACGGTGTGGGCGTGGCGTGGGCGTGGGTTAAAGTGTTGCTGTTTGAGGTGTGAGCCCCGAGCCGCCCATCATGGAAGTCAGGGGATTGCCAAAGCTGTTCTGTAACCCGTTGGTAAGGCCATTGGAGAGCGGGTTGCCGAGGGGACTGGAGAAGCCATTAGCGAGGGAGGAGGAGAGGTGATTAGGGAGGGGGTTGTGGGGGAGGGTGTTGGTCTGGGGCCCGCACGACTGCAGGTACATGTAGTAGTTGTAATTGTTGGCGTCCTGCATGTGGGGGTGCCTAGGCAGGCCGGCCATGTTGACGTGTCCGAGCAGGTCGGACACTGTGTGGGAGGAAGGCCAGTGGGGCCGCATCCCCCCCATGCTGCACGTCGCCCCTCCCATCGGCGGCGACGGCGTGCTGGAGGCTTTACCCGCCGACGACACACTCGAGGCGGGGCCCACAGGCGCGGCTGCTTGCGACACCTGCTGCATCGCCGCAGGCATCGAGGAGTAAGCTGCGGCAGCGGCTGAGTAAGCTGCGGCGGCCGGATACAGTGTGTTGTAGAGCGAGGAGGCCGGGTGCTTGACCTCGTAGTGGCTCTGACCTCCAAGGTGATGCAACGATCCAATCTTGTTGCGCAGAATCCTGGAAACACAAATAAAAAATTATATCAGTCTGCCCTCCTTCTCCCTCTCGCCTCCCACTCAATATCACATGATAAAGCACGTATGACCACTGACCCAAGACTAGTCTAATAGGCCTGGTTTCAGGCAACGTTTGAGGGAGAGCCTACCGTGATGGAGGGAGGTGGGGGGCGTCCGGGCCAGGCATGGAAGGAGACACATACGTCAGTACAAGCAGCTTGTTACTACACGTCATGGGCACTAGACTAACAATACGGGTTTATTGGTGTTGATGTTTGTGGCGTATGGTAGAGTAGTTACTAGATGGTGGTGTTACTAGTGGTGGTGTTACTAGATGGTGGTGTTACTAGTGGTGGTGTTACTAGTGGTGGTGTTACTAGATGGTGGTGTTACTAGTGGTGGTGTTACTAGATGGTGGTGTTACTAGTGGTGGTTGATTTCACAAAGTAATTCTCCCCTCACCCCCCCTTCCCGTCCCCCACACTGTATCTGGGGAAGCCAGGGGTCCACCCCTGCACCTCCCCCAGCAGTCTATTCTTGACCTATCCCACTCAAGAAGGGGGTGGACGAGCAAGGAAAGTTAACTCCTGGTCTAATAGACAGTAGAGAAGCACAGGAAAGGAACAGAAAAATGGACAAAATACAGAGAGGTGGGAACACATGAAAACAGAAGCGCACTAAAGAGATCCAGAAATGATTACACCAGAGTCAGGAGGGAAGGTGAGACAACTTGAAAACGACATAGTACCATAAGCTAAGGATAACTCAAAGCTGTTGTAAAGCCAATTAAGGATAAAGACAGTCGAGAGACTTCGTGATAAAGGTAAAGAGACAAGGGGGGGCAAGTCTCACGGAAAACGATATTGAAGTGTGTGAGGAATTTAACAAAAGATTTCAGCAGGTCGTTGCAATGGAACCAATCTGCAGACCAGAGTGATAAAAATCCAGAGGAAACACGGGATGACACAGTAGTCATTATGGAAGAGGATTACAAACACCTGAAGGAACTAGATGCAATAAAATCATTTGGGTCAGACTTGATATCACCATGGCTACTGAAGAAGGATGCAGAAGTGTTAAGTCACCCGCTAACTGATGTTTTTAATAAAACAATCGATGTCAAAATATTGAGGCATGTAAAAACAGAGGAGGACTGCAGAATGTTACGAGAAGCCCTTGATCAGCTCCATAAGTGGGCACACGAATGGTAGCTGGAGTTCAAGCCTAATAAATATAATGGATGGAAAATGGGGGAGGAAGAAAGAAGACCAGAAAGTGTCTACAACAGTAATGGCAGACAACTGCGGGAATCGGAGAAAGAGATTTGTGAGTGGATATAATTCCATCACTAACACTTGAGGCACACACAGGGAGGGTGACATCGGTGGCATATGGGACGCTGGCGAACAGAATAACGTCCTTTAGTAACCTAAATCAGGACGCTTTCAAGGCAATCTACTCGGCTATTGCTAGACCAATACTGGAATATGCAGCACCGGCCTGGAATCCATACCTTGTCAAATATAAAACTAAAATTGAAAAAAGTGCAGAGGTTTGCTATTAGAATAGTGCCAGAGCTAAGAGGGTTAAGCTATGAGGACAGGTTGAAGGATCTGGACCGTACAACCCGAGAGGACAGAAGAAACAGAGGAGACATGATAACAATGTTGAAGATACTGAGGCCTCTGGACACAGTGGACAAGGACTTAAGTTGAGAGAAAGTAGGACAAGAGGGCACAAGGGAAGGACTCTTTCGAGTCGAAAGAAGATGTAGAAGAGAACTCGTACTCTATACGGGCTGTCAACAAGTGGAATTCTATGAGAGAAGTTGTGGAAGCCGCCTCCATCCAGAACCCCCTTGCACCTCCACAAGCAACCCATTCCTACATTTTATCCAGCAGCCCAGCCCACCCCTGCCCTCTCCGCCTGGAGCAGCCAGGACCCACCTCAGTACATCTCCCAGCAACCCACCCCCTACACCTCTCCCTCAGCCCCCCCCTGCACCCCATCCCTCCCTCCCCCCCCCTCCGGTGTAGCACCATAAATAGTTTTATTTAATTCACTCATAACAGTGTAGTGAAGTGACTGTGGAACTTGTAGCCGCCAGTCCTGACAATAGAAACTCGCATATTAGTGCGTTAATTGTGGTGGCTGAGCCGGGGGTGGTAGGTGCTCGTAGACGACCTGCCTCTCCCCCTCCACACACACACACTGCTAAGCTGATCACTGCAGGCGGTGTGCTTGTATTCCCCACCTTCCCTCCATCATCAATCGAGCCGCCTGTCTTGGTGTGGGAGTCAGGTAGCTCTTGGCCTGTCCACCGCCTGTCTGGTGGATAGAGCCTAGCTCCCTGAACCTAGATAAATAGGCCAGCTCTTTCACTTTCACGACAGACAGAGGAGCCTCACTTTACACTGAGAGTTCAAGCCTTCAACCTTATCCCAGCCTGGTTGACCAGTCCAGCAACGAGGAGGCCTGGTCGACGACCGGGCCGCGAGGACGCTAAGCCCCGGAAAAACTCAAAGGTAACTCCAAGGTTACGGAGCCTAATCACCAGGTCGGTGTGAGGAAGCTGAGATCTACTCATATTTGATATGCATAAAGTAATAGGAAAAATAAATGTCGACTATTAAATTCGTGAATGCTTGCCTTTACCTGTTGTATTTTGCAACTTGAATTTATTTTTAAAGTCATGCAGTGTAAGTTAGAGTGAAGGGAACTCACTGAGTTCAACCTGGTGAGTATTACTTGGCTGCGTGTTTAAGGTCTGGAAGATAATTGGCTGAATTAAAAGATTTGAGATTTTAATGTTATGATCACTGAGAGGTAACAGATGGGAAGACAGTTCCCTTTCTGTCTATAACTGAATGGATGCCGGCAGCTCCTGTTTCTCTTCTCCTGGCTCTTACCCTTTCTCTTCTCTCCAATAGTACTAATCCCACCCTTCTTTCCTAGCTTCCATCTATCCTTTAAATCCTAGTTTCTATTCTGCCCTGCTACCCTAGCCTCTACCCTAATTCTCTGAATTTCTCTCCTACTATTCCTCCTCCCATTCCATGTCTCCATTCTCCTATTTTCCTGTTATATTTCTGTTTATTCCATTTTTTAATTATTCTGCAGAATTACACCAGCAGCCTATCCCAGCACCCCAGCAGCCTATCCCAGCAGCCCAGCAACCCCAGCAGCCTATCCCAGCACCCCAGCAGCCTACCCCAGCAGCCCAGCAACCCCAGCAGCCTATCCCAGCAGCCCAGCAGCCTATCCCAGCAACCCCAGCATAACCCACCTGGATATAGAGGAGACGCTGGGAACGTTGTACTTGTCACAAACACCATCCTTGAGGAGCCGCTCTCTGATCTCCCAGGCGAAGATTCCCGGGTCTTTCTGCTTGAGGTCCTTGATGTAGCTCACCACCTTCGGCGTCGTCACCCGGGGCTTCGAACCCCCGATGGCTCCCGGGAGGATGGAACCCGTCTCGTTGTACCTGTCGCCAGGGGGAACACACAGGAATCAGCTGACGGAACTCACTGTCAATATTATTGTTGTGGTCCATGGGGGGACGGGGGCTGCGACGGTAAGGGGCCGCATGCGGCCTTCCGGGGGAACTCAGCCAAGGCTTTTGAAGGCACTTTAACAATTCATGTGAAATACTAGTAATTACTGAACACTTATAATGTTTAAATAGTCAGACCTTATAATCGAAACACTTCTGCCAAGATTTTGCAAAATGAACGAAAGAAATTCCTTCCTGTCGTACTAAAAAAATGTTGCCTTTCTAATCATTTTTTTTAATATAAGCAAGCATTGCTAGCATGTTAAAATTCGTTAAATTTAACGAGAATTTATGAAACACTTGATCTGTTTTTACTCCTTGAAAGTTAGTTTTTTGACATATTGGAGCGTAAAGAGGACATAGTGTAATATGTGGTCTTAAATTCGCTAAGCGGACTATGGCCCTTGTATGGCTAAAGGTTCTCCCACTCCTGCTTTATACTAGAGTTTGAGTAATCGAGGGCTTGACTTCGAGTACTCGAGGCCCAACTTCGAGTACTCGAGGCCCGACTTCGAGTACTCGAGGCCCGACTTCGAGTACTCGAGGCCCGAGTCTGAAACTATCACTATCATTATAGTAGTTTGTACTGACCTGGCGAGGATCTTGGAGACGCAGCCGTGGGAGACTCTCAGTTGGCGGGAGATGTCACACGGTCGGATGCCCAGCTGAGCCAGCTCGATGATGCGCATGCGGATGTGGTTGGGCAGTGGCCGGCCGTTGACGAAGACTCCGCCTAGCTGGTTGACCTCCCCGTACTGCTGTATCTGTGGGTCTGGGAGACATGCTCTGTTAGTCACTGTACCCTTCAATTATTTTTTTTTAAATTTTACCCCGAGGGGCGAGTTTATTAGGCAGCGTCACTCATCCTGTGAGTTAACACACCGCCATAGTGACAGTATTAGGCAGCGCCACTCATTCTGTGAGTGAACACACCACCATAGTGACAGTATTGGTCAGCGTCACTCATCCTGTGAGTGGACACACACCGCCATACCAGCATATACAATACTCCCCAATAGGAAGAAAACCCGCTGGGTTGTTCATCCTGTCACTTGTACCCAGACACAGCTGGGACTTGCTTAACTGTCTCAAGTGAACAGCTCCTTAAACAAGAAGATTAACATTATCAACCCTTAAAATCATATGTTATCTTGCGGGTGCAAAATGAGGGAATCTTTTAAGAACAGTATCAATATTTGACAAATAGTGTTTTCCTAACTCAAACAATGTGGAGTTTATTATTCTACACATGTTTCTAATGACTCTTAGATGTCCACATTCTCTCGGGTAGTGGTCAAGGCGGTGTCCGTCACTCTCACCACAGATTCTGCAACTTCGCTGATCAAACTGTTGTTTCCATTCCGAATCACCATGGATATTTGTATCCAAGATGGATTCTCGCTATTACTGATTCTCTCCCGCGGCCACCTCCTCTTCGTCCATATTGATTGGGATTGCCAGCTGCAACCACATTGTACCAGCGTACAGATTCACTGATTTGTTCTTCTATCCTCCTTTCCTCAGTTACCTTGTTACGGTGATAAGGTTCACGTAATCTCTTTGTAAGGCTTCAGTATCATTTTTGTTTCCCATTTTACCATAGACCTTAAGTGTCATACGGAAATCTGATGATGTGGTTTGTAATAAAACTGGATATCGGAGATCACTTAGTCTCACGGAAGGAAGAAGCCAGCGTTGCGGTCGCGGAATCGAACACGCAAGTTCCATCGTGTTCCCCCCACCAGCCCACACCAACCCCCGCCAACCCATCCCGACTCCTGACCGGTGACTTAACCACACCCATGTCCTCCCCAACACCGAAATACTTGCATTTCCTCCAATATCTCTCCTCATTTAGCATTTTTCCCCTAGAGATCTAAGGCTTATCATGCCGAAAAATCAACAAAAGTCTAAGACTGAATGAGACACAGGAGGAGATGGCAGGAGGAGACGAAATGGCGGTGAGCAGCCATGTTGGCGGGCTGCTGCTGCAGCAGCTGGCGGGAAGGGGTCGCGCTAGACATATTGAGTTATTTGAGGGGTTATCTGGCCCGTCTCCCCTCTGACACCCCTTTCATTACTTCCGTAAATGTTTAGCCTCAACAATAGGAAGGTCAGGGTAGGCCGCAGACCGGAAGGTATTTAAGGGTGGATGTTTGGGCTGCCTGTGGTGGCTGGTATTATGTTTGTTTACGTGTGAGACGAGAAGTACCCGACAACTTAAATTCAAATAATTACAGCGATTATTTACCTTAGAGGAAGCACTAGAGTACAACATGTAATGGAAGTTTATATATTGTGTGAACCTTATACAACCCACACATGTGAACAAAAGGAAGTGACAATGTTTTTGACCATTATTCAAACCTTCTCTGCCCAACCACTTGGGCTGGACGGTAGAGCGACGGTCTCGCTGCATGCAGGTATCGGCGTTCAATCCCCCGACCGTCCAAGTGGTTGGGCACCATTCCTTTTCATTCAGCACCGCTCCTGTGCCAGGTAAGTCCACTACGGGCTCACCATAGCCCGTGCTACTTGCCCCGCTCCTGTGCCAGGTAAGTTACGGGCTCACCATAGCCCGTGCTACTTGCCCCGCTCCTGTGCCAGGTAAGTTACGGGCTCACCATAGCCCGTGCTACTTGGAACTTGTTCCGAGTAGCTGAATCTATAACAACAACAACCATTCCTTTCCTCCGTCCCATCCCAAATCCTTATATCCTGACCCCTTCCCAGTGCTATATAGCCGTAATGGCTTGGCGCTTTCCCCCTGATTAGGTCACCATTACTACAATCACTGTCACCATTACCACAATCACTGTCACCATTACCACAATCACTGCCCACCATTACCACAATCACTGCCCCCATTACCACAATCACTGTCACCATTACCACAATCACTGTCACCATTACCACAATCACTGTCACCATTACCACAATCACTGTCACCATTACCACAATCACTGCCACCATTACCACAATCACTGCCACCATTACCACAATCACTGTCACCATTACCACAATCACTGCCACCATTACCACAATCACTGCCCCCATTACCACAATCACTGCCCCCATTACCACAATCACTGTCACCATTACCACAATCACTGTCACCATTACCACAATCACTGTCACCATTACCACAATCACTGCCACCATTACCACAATCACTGCCACCATTACCACAATCACTGCCACCATTACCACAATCACTGTCACCATTACCACAATCACTGTCACCATTACCACAATCACTGCCACCATTACCACAATCACTGCCACCATTACCACAATCACTGTCACCATTACCACAATCACTGCCACCATTACCACAATCACTGCCACCATTACCACAATCACTGCCACCATTACCACAATCACTGCCACCATTACCACAATCACTGCCACCATTACCACAATCACTGTCGCCATTACCACAATCACTGTCACCACACAAACACGGGACTCGGCACGATTTAGGGGGTTAAGATATTCGTTTTAGGGGGCTGTCGGGGCCAATTTCAGCCCGTTTGAGGGCTGTCTCGCCGGGGTGGGGGGAGAGGGGAAGGGGGGGGGGGCGGGGGTGGTGGATGGTAGTGAATGGGTGACGGTGCTTACCTAGTTGTGCTTGCGGGGGTTGAGCTTCGGCTCTTTTGGTCCCGCCTTTCACTCGTCAATCAACAGGTGTACAGGTTTTTGAGTCTGCTGGGCTCTGTCATGTTTACATATGAAACTGTGTATGGAGTCAGCCTCCACCACATCACTGCTTAATGCATTCTATTTGTTAACTACTCTGACACTGAAAATGTTTTTTCGAATGTCTGTGTGGCTCATATGGGTCCTCAGCTTCCACCTGTGTCCCCTGGTGCGTGTACCACCAGTGTTAAATAATCCTTCTTATCTAGTCTGTCAATTACTCTGAGACTTTTGTATGTAGTGATCATGTCTCCCCAACTTCTACTGTCTTCCAGCGACGTGAGGTGTAATTCACGCCGGCTTTCCTCGTAATTCATGCCTCTTAGTTATGGGACTAGTCTAGTAGCATACCTCTGAACTTCCTCCAGCTTCGTCTTATGCTTGACAAGGTGCGGGGCTCCATGCTGAGGCCCCATACTCCAGGATCCACATAAGTCATTTTCATATTGTCTTTCTGCCTGTCTTCTCACCCTGACGTATTCATTCCTGGCCCTCTGGTAACCTTCTCTGCTCTCTAGTGCCCTGATATGTCTATAGGTCCTCCACGCCCTTGTAGTTTGTTGCTTTGCTAGCTTACATCTCTGATTAAACCATGGGCTTCTTAGTCTGCATTTTGTTTTTATCCTTTTGGACCGGGATGAACTTGTCTGCTGCCTCCTTACACATGTGTGTGATGAAGTCCATCATGTCTTGGGCCGTCCTTCCCCTGAGCTCTGTTTCCCATGTTATATCTGTTAGGAATTATCTGAGAGAGCACCCACCCACCCAGCACCCACCAGGTGGGTGGTGGGTGGTGCGTTGTGAGGTGAGCCCAGATGCACGAGCTGGGAAGCGCTGTGAGGTCGTTCTTATCCCAAACTTCTCAGCTCGTAAACTGCTTAAAATGACAAAGAAAGCCGCCACGATCAAGGAGAGATGTAGAGGTTTCGTTTGTGGGGAGGTAAGTGGATGGTAGGAGTCCTGTGCTGGGGTCGGGTAGCGGCGTCTTGTCGGGAGGGTGACGGGGGAGAGGAAGTCTGTAGAATACGATCCCCGGGGGTGTGGGGGAGGGTGTGTGTGTGGGGGAGGACATGTGTGTGTGGGGGGGAGGACATGTTTGGGGGAGGACATGTGTGGGGGAGGGCGTGTGTGGGGGAGGGCGTGTGTGGGGGAGGGTGTGTGGGGGGCTGACACAGGAGGAAGAGCGACCAGACCACACCACCACCACACTAAGTGGTGTGGTCGAGGCGGCCAGCCACATGGTGCCAGGGGTGAGGGAGGCAGGAGGCACCCCCCTCACCCCACACCCACACACCTAAATGAGCCACAGGGACGTCAGTAGGAACATTTTCAGTGTCAGAGTAGTTAATAAATGAACTGCACTAGGCAGTGATGTGGTGGAGGCTGACTCCATACACAGTTTCAAATGTAGATATGATAGAGCCCAGTAGGCTCAGGAACCTGTACACCAGTTGACTGACAGTTGAGAGGCGGGACCAAAGAGCCAGAGCTCAACCCCCGCAAGCACAATTAGGTGAATACAACTAGGTAAGCACACACACACGACTGCCTTCAGAAGAACTGGCTTCAGGAACCTGTGTAAGGAATCATTCAGAACTTTGTATACCACGTATGTGAGACCAATCCTGGAGTATGCGGCCCCAGCATGGAGCCCGTACCTTGTCAAGCACAAGACGAATTTCCGAGTATGCAAGAGGTAAACCATGAAGCAAGGCCCCAGTACTGCACCATGAAGCAAGGCCTGTGGGTGCTCAGTTAACTCTAAGACTAATATGAAGACAGTTGCAGCGAGGGGGGGACGCCTGGCACCTCTCCCCTCATCTCCTGAGGGGTGCCATCCCCTCCCCCTGTTGGAGGACCTCTCCCCCTTCCCTACCCGGGCACCCCTTTCCTCACCACCATGAGGGGAACTCCTCCACTCACTCCCATATCCGCCCCTCATCCCCTCTCTCTCACTTCCCAGTGTATTAGAGGGGAAAGAATGAGCGACGAAGGATGAAACAATAGTGGAATGGCCGCTAAACACCGGGAAGAGGAGGCTGGAGACCTCCGGGAGATTTATCTCCGAGATGTCATCCCTTGGGCCAGCATCAAGGGGCTGCCGCGCACCACACACACACACACACACACACACACACACACACACACACACACACACACACACACACACACACACACACATACACATACACATACACATACACACACACACACACACACACACACACACACACAGTGTAGTTGAACATCTGGGGAAACGAGACCTCACAACGCCATCGGGCTTCCTGCGATGGCAAGTCCTGTCTCACAATGAACCGGCGACTGAGATCACACCAGACGGAAGAGGTTGGGCGGATCGTACAGTTTTGCAGTGTCAGAATTCCTGCTGTACAGTAGCCCACGGGACACTAGTACACAAGCAGGTGGGAGGGGCAGGCTAGGAAGGTGTTGAAGTGGGCTGTGGTGGTTAAGTCGCTGCGGGCTGCTTCAAACAACAGGCTGTTTGACCAAGCTCTCACAAGTCAGTGTAGTAGAAGAACTCCCAGAACCCTATCTATGTACAGTTACAGTGAGAGGAGAAACAACGGTGTATCAGGATCTCTCAGTGTTCCCCTTAGTGTAGCAGTAAAATAGGTACCTGGGTGTTAGTCAGCTGTCATGGGCTGCTTCCTGGGGGTGGAGGAAGCGGGGACACTAAAAAGCCCCGAAATCATTTCAAGATAACCTATAACCTCCCTAATACCTGCTTGATGGAGTTCTAGGAGTTCTTTTACTCCCTCCAAGCCCGGCCCGAGGCCAGGCTTGACTTGTGAGAGCTTGGTCCACCAGGCTGTTGCTTAGAGCGGCCCGCAGGCCCACATATCTCGAAGAAAACAATCTAGTTTCCTCTTGAAGCTATCCACGGTTGTTCCGGCAATATTTCTTATAGTCGCTGGGAGGACGTTGAACAACCGCGGACCTCTGATGTTTATACAGTGTTCACTGATTGTATCTATGGCACCTCTGCTCTTCACTGGTTCTATCCTGCATTTTCTTCCATATCGTTCACTCCAGTACGTTGTTATTTTACTGTGTAGATTTGGGACCTGGCCCTCCAGTTTTTTCAACGTGTATAGTATTTGATATCTCTCTCGTCTCCTGTCTAGCAAGTACATTTGGAGGGCTTTGAGACGATCCTAATAATTTGGGGGCTTTATCGCGTCTATGTATGCTGAATATATTCTCTGTATTCCCTCTATTTCAGCAATCTCTCCTGCTCTGAAGGGGTAAGTGAGTACTGAGCAGTACTCAAGATAACACAAGTGACTTGAATACCACAACCATTGTGATGGGATCCCAGGATTTGAAGCCCACATCAACCTGTATATCTCAGGTTGGCTAAGACAAGAACTACCTTTAGAAACCTGAACAAGGAGTCGTTCAGAATCTTATATATAGTTTGTCAGATCAATTCAGAAATATGTGGAACCAGCGTGGTGACGCAATCTCGTTAAATCCAAAACGAAGCAGGAGAAAGTTCAGAGCTCCAGACTGGTCCCAGAGCTGAGAGGTACGAGCTTCGAGGAAAAACTAAAGGAGGTAAACGTCAGGTCACTGGAAGCAAAAAGACACAAGAGGAAACATGATTACAACATACAAAATACTCAAATTAATACACAGGGCAGACAAGGATAAACTTTTTAACGGAAATAGTTAAATTATTTAACTATTCCTACAGCTAAGGGGACACAGCTACTAGTGATTGCATCATAAATAATGACAGGTCATCATCCCGAGACATACAGAGACAAGCTCTTCATTAAGATAATGAGTGAAGCACAGATCATTTCCTCTAAGATTTGTCTGTCAGTTTGTCCTCTGAGGCGGCCTGTCAGGAATAGATAGGTGTGTGCGCGCGCGCGCGTGTGTGTGTGTGTGTGTGTGTGTACTCACTTATTTGTGTCTGCAGGATCGAGCTCTTACTCTTGAATCCCGCTTTTCTAGCCGTTGGTTCCGTAATGCAATGTAAAATGCAATTTTATACGTCTGTATCATGTCCCCCTCTCCCTCCTCTTTTCTAACATCGTCAGGTTTAGTTCCTTCAGTCTAAGTAACTCATCCCTGTGTGTGTGTGTGTGTGTGTGTGTGTGTGTGTGTGTGTGTGTGTGTGTGTGTGTGTGTGTGTGTGTGTGTGTGTGTGTGCGCGCGCGCGCGTCAGATGGAGATCCCTAAGTGTGTGTAACTCTAGTCAAAACACTAGGCAGATGCCTGGTGTACGATAACATTAAACGCATTGCACGAATGACGCGGGAATTTTATGACGACTTTAAATACGTCGCTAAACATATATAAAGTCAAGCATATTGGTAGCCATCGCTAAGGTGACAGATATGACATGTTCCACAGCACACCGCACTTGCTTACATTGAAGCCAGGTGTGCCACACCACTTCGCATTAACTTGCTGCCAGATATACGACGCCGCGACAGGTGTACGATGAAACATTTGCTACCAGATGTAAGATGATAAATGAATCTTTTGCCAGGTGAACGGGGGATTCATTAATTATCTGCCAGGCGTAGGATGATTCAATAATGCCACCGTTAGGTACTCAGTAATACATCAATTTCTTGCCAGTTATCAATCTGACATAAAGTATTATGACGTATCAACTATCTTGATACAGCGTTGACAATGCTACAAGATTAACCTGCTGCCAAGTAAACGATAATATCGTAATATCGCGCAAAACTTCTTTAATACTTAAATCACTTCACAGATGCACGATAATAAATAAGCTGTTACGAGATACACAGTGATGCATTAATTTGCGTCCAGAGGAGATACATACTCTCTGCACACTATTAGCGTGCCTGAAGAACCTATTAAGACAAATAAAAATAGTCAAGCGACAGATGTACGATAACAA
This sequence comes from Procambarus clarkii, assembly GCF_040958095.1. NCBI lineage: Eukaryota > Metazoa > Arthropoda > Malacostraca > Decapoda > Cambaridae > Procambarus > Procambarus clarkii. Next base: position 21,968,779 of record NC_091168.1, on the reverse strand, counting down.
GTGCTCGCTAGCCTCGTGGCTTGCGCCTTCCTGGCGAGTTTCTTAATCTAGGATTAACGTTTAATTCATGTTAATCTGCTGCCAGAGGCAGTTTGCTGTAGGATTAAAACAGTTATTAATGATGGCATAAGTCGGCTGGCAGCCTCCATTATCACCCAAATGCCATGTTCAGCGTGCCATGACTTAAGTTATATTTTTGAACTACTGCCAGTGATTTGGCATGCAAAAGTGACTAACTGCTTGTTATACCTGCAACCAGAGAACCCGTAACACAGATCTCGTAACTGCTAGTGCTACCAGATGAAAAATAACACAGATCACAAAGCTGCTGGTGCTACCAAATGAACGATAACATTCATCTCGCATTATTAAGCTGGCGCCAAATGTACAATAACACCCGGAACACCAGTCATGCGCTGCAGTGTAAACAAGACCTTTTTTATATGATATTTTATCATGCTTCCAGATGAGCGACGGCTCAGAGGTACGATAATTCTCAGGAACCTTGTAAGTTACGTTACCAAGCGTACAATAATACCTTATACATGCATGGTGCTTGAGACTCTCGAGAGCACGGATCATCACGCTGGCATGTATCATACAGACACATAACACATACGGACATAGCTTGAGACACTGAAAAACATAAGAGAGCATGTATCACCTGTGGAAATTATCGTACAGTGACACATTACACACACGAACAGTATTCGAGTCGCAGAGAAACATTCGAAAAACACGGATCATCGGCCTGACAATTATCGTACAGCGATACATACACACTGCTGGAGGCACTGCCAAACGCACGACAACAAGGCATTACCAGGCTCGCAGTTATCATACAGCGACACCTTACATGCGCAATGCTGGAGACGATGCCAAACGTACGACAACAAAGTGTTACCCGGCTTGCAGTTATCGTACAGCGACACTTTACGTGCACAATGCTGGAGGCGCTGCCAAACGCACGACAACAAGGCATTACCAGGCTCGCAGTTATCGTACAGCGACACCTTGCATGCACACTGCTGGAGACGCTGCCAAACATACGACAAGGTGCTACCAGGCTCGCAGTTATCGTACAGCGACACCTTGCATGCACACTGCTGGAGACGCTGCCAAACGTACGACAGCAAGGTGGTCCGTGGCCAGATGGTGGTCCATGGCCAGGTGGTGGTCCATGGCCAGGTGGTGGTCCGTGGCCGGGTGGTGGTCCGTGGCCGGGTGGTGGTCCATGGCCAGGTGGTGGTCCGTGGCCAGGTGGTGGTCCGTAGTTCTGTATACCAACGTCATGTATGGCAATGTATACTAGTCCGTACACACACACACACACACACACACACACACACACACACACACACACACACACACACACGAGGAGAATAACAATCGAACACCCGCAAACCCAAGATGAAACAAGGAGAGGGGGAGACAAGGAGGAGGAGAGAAGACATGTGTGGAAGAGAGAGAGAGAGAGAGAGAGAGAGAGAGAGAGAGAGAGAGAGAGAGAGAGAGAGAGAGAGAGAGAGAGAGAGACAGACGGGTGAGGGGTCGTGGGTGTGGAAGAGAGAGAGGAGACACAGACGGGTGAGGGGTCGTGGGTGTGGAAGAGAGAGAGGAGACACAGACGGGTGAGGGGTCGTGGGTGTGGAAGAGAGAGAGAGAGAGAGAGAGAGGAGACACAGACGGGTGAGGGGTCGTGGGTGTGGAAGAGAGAGAGAGAGAGAGGAGACACAGACGGGTGAGGGGTCGTGGGTGTGGAAGAGAGAGGAGACACAGACGGGTGAGGGGTCGTGGGTGTGGAAGAGAGAGAGAGAGAGGAGACACAGACGGGTGAGGGGTCGTGGGTGTGGAAGAGAGAGAGAGAGAGGAGACACAGACGGGTGAGGGGTCGTGGGTGTGGAAGAGAGAGAGGAGACACAGACGGGTGAGGGGTCGTGGATGTGGAAGAGAGAGAGAGAGAGGAGACACAGACGGGTGAGGGGTCGTGGGTGTGGAAGAGAGAGAGAGAGAGGAGACACAGACGGGTGAGGGGTCGTGGGTGTGGAAGAGAGAGAGAGAGAGGAGACACAGACGGGTGAGGGGTCGTGGGTGTGGAAGAGAGAGGGTAATGACAGATAATGAGGAACAGAGGGGAGGCGGGCAACCCTCGCTGATATAGTGCTTACCGGAAGTATTTAACCCTATGGGGAAGACGTTTAACATTACCCCGGGGTTAGGACTAGGAAAAGGGGTGCGGGAGGTCTGTTCCATCTGACCCTAACCACCTGGGCCTGTTCCATCAGGGATAGGGAGGCGAGGTACAATTAATGGCATGGGACAGTGGGATGGTGGTGGGGGACCCGCCTGTGGTTACCATGACTGGACTACGAGGTAATTAAAGCAGCCAGCAGGTGATTACGGTGGTAAGGTGGTAACTGAGACGCCTTGCCACCGATTTGATCTGGGTTCGAGTCCTAGCCAGGGCGAATTGAGTGTGTCTACGTCCTTATCAACCTTTCGTCCCTGTTTACTCAGCAATAATTGTTTACCTGGTTGGTCTACAGGTAAGAAAGTACAAGAAAGTGACAACATTTTTGCATTCAGCAGAGAGGGGTACAGCAGGGAGGGGTACAGCAGGGAGGGGTACAGCAGGGAGGGGTATAGCAGAGAGGGGTACAGCAGGGAGGGGTACAGCAGGGAGGGGTACAGCAGGGAGGGGTACAGCAGGGAGGGGGTACAGCAGGGAGAGGTACAGCAGGGAGGGGTACAGCAGGTAAGGGTACAGCAGGTAAGGGTACAGCAGGGGGGGGAGGGAGGAAGCTGCCCCTCTAACCTCGCCAAACCTTTAATTGATAGTGGGGCTGGCAGCGGTTCAAGGCGGGGATGTCAGGTGTACGATGATCACTCACGTGTAACACTGAGGGGAAACTCGCCTCTTTGTCCCCACACACGAGGGGAACAGACCAGAAACCATAGGTCTATAAATCGCAATAGAATTAAGAATCTACAGTGCCGATATCAAACTTAATTACAGTAGCTCAAACCTCCAATGATGCCAGATATATATGAAAATATGAAAGCGAAATCTGGAACTGATGTAAAGTTAAGCCCGTTGAAATTCAAAATTCAAAATTTAAAATAGGCAGTTGGCATGCCAGACAGTTTGGCTTTGACTTTACTGCCACTGAAGGTACTCTTGTCGACATTACCAACATAGTAGTTGTTGGTAACGAGGCATGCTTTGTCATGCCGTTTGCTTACTTTGTTACACTTCACAGCAGTGGTTAGAGAGAGAGAGAGAGAGAGAGAGAGAGAGAGAGAGAGAGAGAGAGAGAGAGAGAGAGAGAGAGAGGGAGAGAGAGAGAGAGAGAGAGAGAGAGAGAGAGAGAGAGAGAGAGAGGTGTCACCCCTACACAGTGGAAGTTGCCGCATCAAAGAACATTCTTGGATCACACACTATGGCTGGTGAATAGGCTTCTCCTGGTGCGGGTGAAGTAGGAGACGGGTCCACCCGGCCCGGAGAGTCAGCTGCCACCATCTATATATACGGGAGAGACCCAGTACTCACCTGATCACTCTCTCCTGAGGTACCTCTTACTCATTAGTGCCCCCGTCTCCACCTGCCTCTCGTGTTCCCACCTCTCACTCACCCTCTTGGCCTCTTACTCACCCTCTTGAGCAAGAGAGACCACACCAGCTGAGGCAGCAGGCCGCCACAAGAGGCAACATCAGCTTACCTGGAAAAAGAGGAAATTGAACTTAGTTTCATCGGAGAAGTTATCCATGGGGGGGTGTTGGTGTTGGGGGGGGGGGGGTGCTGAGGGTGCTGGGGGGGGGGGTGCTGGGGGTGCTGGGGGGGGGGGGTGCTGGGGGTGCTGGGGGGGGGGGGTGCTAGCTTATGTTTTGGTGCTGTAAGCTGACATTCCTGGGGTGGCCGGCGTGTCATAACACTGCTACCTCTCCCCTCCCCTGCCTCTCCCCTCCCCTGCCTCTCTCCCCTCTCCATGCCTCTCCCCTCTCCCCCACCACCCCTCCCCCACCACCCCTCCCCAAGTCACATCTCACTACGACTCACGTACTTGCTCTCTTATCTATATTATGACAAGATAAGTCCTTACTAATCCCATACACTCACTTGACACAAATGTTTCTTCTCCATCTGTAAGCTGTCTGTCTGTCTGTCACTCCTCGGAGAGTTAGACAGTGGCAAGCGGCTGCGTCCTGGGAACGTGTGGGGTGACAGAGAGAGGAACGTGTGTAGTAGATATGATATAACAACATAAACACACACACACGCAATGAGTAACTCCAGATGAGAGTCCTATTGAGGTCCGTCCCCTCAGTTATCAGTCCCCTCACTCCTGTATTCCCCTCACTCCTGTATCCCCCTTGACTTCCCCATTTCGAACCTCTAGCAAGGCTCGTGATGATGTAGACTCCCCTCCCCCCTTCGTAATAATAGCCTCACCTGGCCACAACATCAATCAGGCGATACAGAAACTCTACGGTAAACGAACCACCAGTTTACTAGGCTGACCTTGTCAATTAATACATTTAATACATCACCTTGAGCGACTAACCAGCCGGTCGGGAGCCCGGCTGGTCCTAACTGGCCGACACACACTCAGACACGCGCCTCTTAAGTCCTTAACAAGCTGTTAAATAAACAAATCCACAAGGGCCATGATGAGGGTTCGAATCTACGTCCGAGATGATCCCAGACACTGCCTTAATCGACTGGGCTACGACATGGTAAAAGAATTGCAACCGGGAGTTCAACCTGACCTACCACGGATCCTGCAGTCTCTCCGAGACATAAATCAGGTTTTTACACAATTCCTCCCTGTGCACCCGAGCTCTGCCAATAAGTGATTTGTGATTTCTATTGTGATTTGTGTGAGTAAAGCGGTTAAATAGTTTGACTTCGACCAAAGACATCAACACACAACCTTGAAGTATTGTGAAGTCCCACTCCCAGACGGACGAACACTCATACCAGATAGTGACATATATACTTGCTCACATACACATTCATGACATATATACTTGCTCACATAGACATTCATGACATATATACTTGCTCACATAGACATTCATGACATATATACTTGCTCACATAGACATTCATGACATATATACTTGCTCACATACACATTCATGACATATATGCTTGCTCACATACACATTCATGACATACTATATTTATAAACATATAAGTAATGAGTATATTGAGAGAGTTAGAACAGAGGGGTATATTCATGATATGCGGTATATATATATACCCCTTGGGTCATACTACCATGCCCTCAGACGGCGGTGACCAGGGAGCCGCCGCCGCCAGGGGCCCGAACCTGTTACACCAGAGTGAGGGGATAATGTTGGCTCCGCTGTAACCCGACGCCAGGGGCGCCCTCGGGTCCCCTCGGCCGCCATCACATGCCCCGCTGGGCCAAGCCTCCCCTCGGCCGGCACCCGTGTGAGTGCCACTCTTGGGTCCCTCTCAGAGCGGCACCGTGCCACCAGGGCCGTGCAGGGTGGTGGTTGTGTAGGGTAGGGTGGTGGGCTGGTTGGCTGGTGGGCCGCAGGGCTCTGGGGTTAATTAATGGTTCTGGTTATGGGTGATTGGGAAGATATCAGGGTGTCGTAGGGTGTAGGGGTGGGTGTGTGGGTGTAGGGGTGGGTGTAGGGGTGTAGGGGTAGTGTGTGGGGGGTGGCGGACTGTCAGACATCAATTTCTGGAGTTGTGACACATCAACCCTCCCTCTCCCCTCCTGCCTCCACACACACCCACACACCCACACACACACACACACACACACACACACACACACACACACACACACACACACACACACCCACATACCCACACACACACACACACACACACACACTTATGTCGGGAGAATTGCCCAGTTGCTGGAAGGAGGCAAATGTCGTACCGATTTTCAAAAAGGGGGATAGGGAGGAGGCACTTAACTACAGACCCGTATCACTGACAAGCATCCCCTGCAAAATACTTGAAAGAATAATTAGGCTAAGACTTGTTGAGCACCTGGAGAGCATTGGGTTTGTAAACAAGCACCAACATGGGTTCTGGACAGGGAAATCATGCCTAACAAACCTTTTAGAATTCTATGATAAAGTAACAAGGATAAGGCAGGACAGAGAAGGCTGGGCAGACTGCATATTTCTTGACTGCCAAAAGGCCTTTGATACGGTACCGCACATGAGACTGCTATACAAACTTGAGAGGCAGGCAGGAGTAAGCGGAAAGGCCCTAGTATGGGTGAAGAACTACCTAACAGGAAGGAGCCAGAGGGTAATGGTAAGGGGCGAAAAGTCGGACTGGCGAACAGTAACAAGTGGAGTACCTCAAGGATCGGTGCTGGGACCAATCCTCTTTCTAATTTACGTAAATGATATGTTTACAGGAGTGGAATCATACATGTCAATGTTTGCAGATGACGCAAAATTAATGAGAAGAGTTGTGACAGACGAGGATTGTAGGATCCTCCAAGAGGACTTACACAGGCTGCAGAGATGGTCAGAGAAATGGCTACTGGAGTTTAACACCAGTAAATGTAAAGTTATGGAAATGGGATCAGGTGACAGGAGACCAAAGGGACAGTACACAATGAAGGGGAACAGCCTACCTGTAACGATTCGAGAAAGAGACCTGGGAGTGGATGTGACACCCAATCTAACTCCTGAGGCACATATAAATAGGATAACGACAGCAGCGTACTCTACACTGGCGAAAATTAGAACTTCATTCAGAAACCTAAATGAGGAAGCTTTTAGGGCGCTTTACACTGCCTACGTGAGACCCGTCTTAGAGTATGCCGCGCCATCATGGAGCCCCCACCTGAAGAAACACATAAAGAAACTGGAGAAGGTTCAGAGGTTTGCGACGAGGCTTGTCCCAGAGCTACGAGGGATGGGATATGAAGAGCGGCTGAAGGAACTGAACCTTACGACACTAGAGAAAAGAAGGGAGAGAGGAGATATGATAGGGACATATAAAATACTCAGGGGAATTGACAAAGTGGAAATAGATCAAATGTTCACACGTAATAATAACAGAACGAGGGGACATGGGTGGAAACTGGAAACTCAGATGAGTCACAGAGATGTTAGGAAGTTTTCTTTTAGCGTGAGAGTAGTAGAAAAATGGAATGCACTTGGGGAACAGGTTGTGGAAGCAAATACTATTCATACTTTTAAAACTAGGTATGATAGGGAAATGGGACAGGAGTCATTGCTGTAAACAACCGATAGCTAGAAAGGCGGGATCCAAGAGTCAATGCTCGATCCTGCAAGCACATATAGGTGAGTACATATAGGTGAGTACACACACACTCACACACACACACACACACACACACACACACACACACACTCACACACACACACACACACTCACACACACACACACACACACACACACACACACACACACACACACACACACACACACACTCACACACTCACACACACACACATCATTCATCAAGTCTTCATTTCATGCATCGTCTGACACACCGTCTTTGTGAATTAATTACTGAGTCACACTAATTATGTCAGAACCTGGTGCCACACCTGGTGCCACAACTGTGCCACACCTGGTGCCACACCTGGTGCCACAACTGTGCCACACCTGGTGCCACACCTGGTGCCACACCTGGTGCCACAACTGTGCCACACCTGGTGCCACACCTGGTGACTCTCTGATCAGCAGAGCTTTAAATCATACGTCAGACTGCGAGGAGCGGCGTGTAACAGCTTGGTTGACCAGAGCACCAACCAGGAGCCCCTCGTTAGAGACCAGGCGACACGAGACAAGTGTCTGGCTCCCTGTCACCAGGTCCTGCAGGTACCCCCCCCTCCCCCCTCCCAGTGTGTCCCCTAGTACGACCAGGTCCTTACACACTACCACCACACCACTACCACCACCACCACCACCACTACCACCACACCACCACCATCACCACACCACCACCACCACTACACCACTACCACACCACTACCACACCACAACCACCACACCACCACTACCACCACACCACCACTATCACCACACCACCACTACACCACACCACCACCACCACTACACCACTACCACACCACCACACCACTACCACCACACCACTACCACCACAACCACACCACCACTACCACCACACCACCACTATCACCACACCACCACTACACCACACCACCACCACCGCTACACCACTACCACACCACCACACCACCACCACACCACCACCACACCACCACCACACCACCACACCACTACCACACCACCACCACCACCACTATCACCACACCACCACTACACCACACCACCACCACCACTACACCACTACCACACCACTACCACACCACCACCACACCACCACCACCACCACACCACCACCACCACCACACCATTTACGTATGTTAGGTTAGCTTAGCATTTTAAAAGCACCGAATCACCTTCTGTGGTTGATTGTTCAATAAACCATAATTGAACTATATGTTTAACACATCTCTAATCCTGTCCATGGAGGACAGAAGAAAATGTATATATGCTGGTTAGCATTGTAAATGTGTGGCCACGTCTGTGGTAGAAAAAAAACACCACCACACCACCACCACAATACCACCACACCACCACCACCACCACCACCACCAACAATAAACAAGCAACAAGCCAACAAGACAGGCGTGTAGACCACGTGACCCGAGCCACTCATCGCCAAACAAAACAAAGACAGTACTTGTTCACACCCAAAACAACAACACTGACACCTCTGTAAACATGTAAAACACGAATAAAAAACAATGAAAACAGCAACTTTGTAAACAGAGAATGACAGGACTATTTACTCGAGAGAAAATATTGATACACGTCTCCTCGATACCCAGCTTGGCGGGATACGAACCCTGGGAGATTGTGATAGAGTCACCGCTGCTCTAAGACCATGGAAGCCTGCTCTGGTGATTCTCTGGTGATTTGGCATCATCAGCAAACATTGAGAGGAATGACTCTATACCCTTCGGGAGATCATTTACATATATCAGAAACAAGATAGGACCGAGTATAGAGCCCTGTGGAACTCCACTGGTGACTTCACGCCAATCGGAGGTCTCACCCCCCTCACCGTAACTCTCTGCTTCCTACTGCTATGGTACTCCCTTATCCACTGGAGCACCTTACCAGCTACACCTGCCTGTCTCTCCAGCTTATGTACCAGCCTCTTATGCGGTACTGTGTCAAAGGCTTTCCGACAATCCAAGAAAATGCAGTCCGCCCAGCCTTCTCTTTCTTGCGTGCGTGTGTATGTGTGTGTGTGTGTGTGTATGTGTGTGTGTGTGTGTGTGTGTGTGTGTGTGTGTGTGTGCGTGTGTGTGTGTGTGTGTGTGTGTGTGTGTGTGTGTGTGTGTGTGTGTGTGTGTATGTGTGTGTGTGTGTGTGTGTGTGTGTGTGTGTGTGTGTGTGTGTGTGTGTATGTGTGTGTGTGTGTGTGTGTGTGTGTGTGTGTGTGTGTGTGTGTGTGTGTGTGTGTGTGTGTGTGTGTGTGTGTGTGTGTGTGTGTGTGTGTGTGTGTGTGTGTGTGTGTGTGTGTGTGTGAGCCTCAACAAGCTGGCATAATTTATGTACACAAACACTCAAACACACGTAATTAGAACTGCTATTTACCCCTTGGGACAGACGAAGTGTGCCGCTTGGCAGGGTGAGGCAGGGTAGGGTGAGGCAGGGTATGGTGAGGCAGGGTAGGGTGAGGCAGGACAGGGTGAGGCAGGGTAGGGCGAGGCAGGACAGGGTGAGGCAGGACAGGGTGAGGCAGGACAGGGCGAGACAGGACAGGGTGAGGCAGGACAGGGTGAGGCAGGACAGGGTGAGGCAGGGTAGGGTGAGGCAGGGGTAGGGTGAGGCAGGATAGGGTGAGGCAGGACAGGGTGAGGCAGGACAGGGTGAGGCAGGACACTGTGAGGCAGGGTTATCTTGAATCTTGAAAGAATCTTGAAAGGGTAGGGTAAGGCAGGGTAGGGCGAGACAGGACAGGGTGAGGCAGGGTAGGGCGAGGCAGGGCAGGGTGAGGCAGGACAGGGTGAGGCAGGACAGGGTGAGGCAGGACAGGGTGAGGCAGGGTAGGATGAGGCAGGGCAGGATGAGGCAGGACAGGGTGAGGCAGGGTAGGGTGAGGCAGAACAGGGTGAAGCAGGGTAGGGTGAAGCAGGGTAGGGTGAGGCAGGGTAGAGTGAGGCAGGACAGGGTGAGGCAGGACAGGGTGAGGCAGGACAGGGTGAGGCAGGGTAGGGTGAGGCAGGGTAGGGCGAGACAGGACAGGGTGAAGCAGGGTAGGGTGAGGCAGGACAGGGCGAGACAGGACAGGGTGAGGCAGGACAGGGTGAGGCAGGAAAGGGTGAGGCAGGACAGGGTGAGACAGGACAGGGTGAGGCAGGACAGGGTGAGGCAGGACAGGGTGAGGCAGGGTAGGGCGAGGCAGGACAGGGTGAGACAGGACAGGGTGAGGCAGGACAGGGTGAAACAGGACAGGGTGAGGCAGGACAGGGTGAGGCAGGGTAGGGTGAGGCAGGGTAGGGTGAGGCAGGGTAGGGTGAGGCAGGACATTGTGAGACAGGACAGGGTGAGACAGGACAGGGTGAGGCAGGACAGGGTGAGGCAGGACATTGTGAGACAGGACAGGGTGAGGCAGAACAGGGTGAGGCAGGACAGGGTGAAGCAGGACAGGGTGAGGCAGGACAGGGTGAGGCAGGGTAGGGCGAGGCAGGGCAGGGTGAGGCAGGACAGGGTGAGACAGGACAGGGTGAGACAGGACAGAGTGAGACAGGACAGGGTGAGGCAGGTTAGGGTATTCACAGACCACACTTACATAGAAATACACAGAACCAGCAGTACGAAAGGACTCATAAGCACTCAAGTAACTAAACACATTAACACTATCACGCAGGCACTCAAGCAAGCACTCAAGCAAGCACTCAAGCAAGCACTCAAGCAAGCAAGCTGGACAAATATTACAGACTTCCATTTTACATCCCACACATTTCCGACATCTTTCCAACAACAAGCAACACTCCACCAGCGCCCGAGGAATACAACAGAGGACTTCACAACACAATCCCACCCTGGGATTGTGTGCACGAAGATCCCAGGAGGAGCCTCTCGCCGCGATACAATCACCAGCACAAAATCACACACACACAGGGGGGGACATGATCACCACATTCAAGATCCTCAAGGGAATTGACAGAGTTGATAAAGACAGGCTGTTTAACACAAAGGGCAACCCCCGCAAGCACAACTAGGTGAGTACACATTAAAGGAAAAAAAATTGCCCACGCTGTACACAGGGACATTGGAAAAGGCTTTTGTTTAATGAGACGAAGATGAGATGTCTTGTAGTGACCTCAGGAGGACAGACAGACAGACAGCTAAGTGGGGTGTTAGACATTTTCATGGTAAAACAAAAAAGGATACAAAATGTCCGAGCAGAGTGACAACAAGTATCAAGGGTCAACACAGCACACACGGCCGGAGCAACGACTCGGGAACAGGGAGCCTTCAGTAATTATAAAATAAAATGTTCCAGCTCAGAAGGCTAAATAATAGACCTTTCTGTACACTAAGAGTAAGGCTTAAGAGGGCAGGAGCCACACCATATCAAGAGACCAGCCACACACACACACACTCATCAAGAGACCAACCACACACAACAAGAGACCAGCCACACACACATCAAGAGACCAACCACACACACCCAAGAGACCAGCCACACACATCAAGAGACCAACCACACACACCCAAGAGACCAGCCACACACATCAAGAGACCAACCACACACACCCAGGAGACCAGCCACACACATCAAGAGACCAGCCACACACATCAAGAGACCAACCACACACACCCAAGAGACCAGCCACACACATCAAGAGACCAGCCACACACACCCAAGAGACCAGCCACACACATCAAGAGACCAGCCACACACACCCAAGAGACCAGCCACACACATCAAGAGACCAGCCACACACACCCAAGAGACCAGCCACACACATCAAGAGACCAGCCACACACATCCAAGAGACCAGCCACACACATCAAGAGACCAGCCACACACATCAAGAGACCAGCCACACACACATCAAGAGACCAGCCACACACACATCAAGAGACCAACCACACACATCAAGAGACCAACCACACACATCAAGAGACCAGCCACACACATCAAGAGACCAGCTACACACATCAAGAGACCAGCCACACACATCAAGAGACCAACCACACACATCAAGAGACCAACCACACACATCAAGAGACCAGCCACACATATACATCAAGAGACCAGCCACACACACACAACAAGAGACCAGCCACACACACACACAACAAGAGACCAGCCACACACACACAACAAGAGACCAGCCACACACACACAACAAGAGACCAGCCACACACACACACACAACAAGAGACCAGCCACACACAACAAGAGACCAGCCACACACACACACAACAAGAGACCAGCCACACACACACACACAACAAGAGACCAGCCACACACACACAACAAGAGACCAGCCACACACACACAACAAGAGACCAGCCACACACACACAACAAGAGACCAGCCACACACACACACACAACAAGAGACCAGCCACACACACACAACAAGAGACCAGCCACACACACACACAACAAGAGACCAGCCACACACACACACAACAAGAGACCAGCCACACACACAACAAGAGACCAGCCACACACACACACAACAAGAGACCAGCCACACACAACAAGAGACCAGCCACACACACACACAACAAGAGACCAGCCACACACACACACAACAAGAGACCAGCCACACACAACAAGAGACCAGCCACACACACACACACAACAAGAGACCAGCCACACACACACACACATCAAGAGACCAGCCACACACACACACAACAAGAGACCAGCCACACACAACAAGAGACCAGCCACACACAACAAGAGACCAGCCACACACACAACAAGAGACCAGCCACACACATAACAAGAGACCAGCCACACACAACAAGAGACCAGCCACACACACAACAAGAGACCAGCCACACACACACACACAACAAGAGACCAGCCACACACACACACACAACAAGAGACCAGCCACACACACAACAAGAGACCAGCCCAACATTACAGGCTGACGTACAGATCCCAGACCACACCAAGCCAGCCGTAGATAAGCCGGAGTTACAGCTTCTTCCTTCACGATAAAAATCACATGGCTGTTTGATCGTCCGGCGCAGTGCAGGGTTTATGATGACGTTTAAAACGCCCGAAATTTGCTCCAATTGTATTCCGTGACAGGCGGGAGTGCTGAACGCTGGTCCGTGATCACGTCTAATGTGCTGACTGTGTCCCGTTCTCTTGGTAAGGAGAGACAATAAAATCTCGAACTAGCAATTAAGCATCTAATAGCTCCTCCATTTTCGTGGAGTCGGGGGGGCGCTCGAACGAGTGACGGAGGTAGCGTCTGGTCTCGGGGTTATCTTGAGGTTATCTTGAGATGATTTCGGGGCTTTAGTGTCCCCGCGCCCCGGTCACTTGGCCAGATTAGAAAGGGGCCATGACGTCCACCGCACGTGTTGGCCAGCAGCTGGGTAGGCCTACTCTGGCCAAAATGGCAGACTTGGCCAAAATGGACTCGTCTTTGGACCAGCGTATTGGACCGGGCGCCCCCCACATATTGGTCCGATGAGGTACCGGTCTCCTGTGGGGGCCCACATAATGGACCAGTGAAGGCACCTCTGTTTCGTCCAGGCCCACATATTTGACCAATATGGCACAGGTCACTTCCGGGCCCACATACTGGACCAAGGAACCACTGGACCTACATATAGTTCCACCAATGTCCACAATGAGGCCAGCCAAGAGAGACACGACAAATACATTATACTCCTCTATAAACTGGCCTCAAAAACCACGCGTGAAAATAGTCTACCCGAAGCAAGTAAACCATCGGGATACTCACTACACGTGATAGAAAACAAGAGCTATTGTCTACATCAGTCGTCTCCGGCCGCCTCGTAAACCAGCCCGGGGAGCAGGGAGACACACCGATCTTTTTCTCTTAACAAATAATCTAAATTGCCAAATATAACTGTGTTCCATTGAGGCAAACTTGGCGTGTGTCTGAACACTCGAGTGAACACACACACACACACACTCAAGCCTGACGAGGCACTCTGGTGTTACTGACTCACACTCACACTCTCTCTCCCGTATGCACTTCAACCCCCACAAATAATATATAATTTAGTGACATTATCATCTTCGCCCAAGCTATAATTCTTCGGCGCTGGTGTCAACGCAATGTTGAATTCACACTTGGCTCTCAGCTGTGTTGCAGGGGAGAAGCAACACAGCTTGCCGAGTTAGGAATATAGGATAAGTTATTGAAATGGATAAATGGGTCAACTGTCTTATCGAACAGCGTATGTTTCGTTTAATGGTGTTGACAGCCCAGAGTAAGCACTATGAATTGGGCACTCCACAAGGAGGGGTCCTCAGCCCCCTTGTTGTTCAACGTTCTAATAATTCAAATAATCTAATTGGAAACAATTTATTGAAAATATAGAAAATCACTCGGCCTATTAGGCAAATCGGGCCTTGCATAGTAAGGCCGAGAAGTGCGTTCTGGCTACTAGGTACGACACATATATATATATATATATATATATATATATATATATATATATATATATATATATATATATATATAATATATATATATATATATATATATATATATATATATATATATATATATATATATATATATATATATATATATATATATATATTATAAACCAGACCAAAGCTGGCGTACACAGCACTGCAAAACACGTGACTTTCAGACCAAGGAACACCCGGCAACACCCGGGGTCTCGTAATGGGGGAAGTGGGGGGATGGTGGGGACTCGTTAGTTAATGTATATCGAGGGGGGTAAAGAAGGGGAGGGGGGGGGGGAGTGTATGGGGGAAGAGGGGGAACATGGGTAGGGGGAGGAATGGGGGTAGCTTTGCTACGCCCTCTGGTGGTGGGGGTAGGGAGGAGAGGGGGAGGGGAGGAGGGAGAGGGGCAGGAGGAGGGGGTAGGGAGGAGGGAGAGGGGCAGGAGGAGGTGGTGGGGGTAGGGAGGAGAGGGGGAGGGGAGGAGGGGGGGAGGGGGGGGGAGAGGGTAGTTCACTTCAGCAATGTTCAAGACGGTTCATAAATTTTGACTGATGATAAATCTGACCCGGGAGCCCGGCTCCTCGTTAGTACCTAATACAGCTAGTTAAGCTGTCAGGGATTGTTGTTGTTGTTGGTGGTTGTGGCAGTGGTCTTACTTGGTGGTGGTGGTTGTTGTTGGTGGTTGTGGCAGTGGTCTTACTTGGTGGTGGTTGTTGTTGGTGGTTGTGGCAGTGGTCTTACTTGGTGGTGGTGGTTGTTGTTGGTGATGGTGGTACTTACCTAACAGTGTCTATGTGACACTCCCAGCCTCCCAACCTTGTTGTACCTCTTGCCTTAAAATTTAACTATTTTAACGTTGGAATTCTTTGTCGAATCAGGTCTTAAGCGTGTGGATGGAGGTGGCTTCTACACCTTCTTCTCTCAGCGCGTTCCACTCGTCTAGGGTAGAGTATTTCCTCACATTCCTTCGACCCATTTGTGTGTGTCCAGCTTCTTCCTGTGTCCTCTTGTACTGCTGCCTTGTCCACCTTGTCTATTACCTCAGTATCTTGTATGTTGTGATCATATCCCCTCTGTTCTTTCTGTGTTCAAGAGCCCCCAGAGCCACACCTGCCAGCGGGTCGACTACACCCACCAGCGGGTCGAGTACACCCACCAGCAGGTCGACTACACCCACCAGCGGGTCGACTACACCCACCAGCAGGTCGGCTACACCCACCAGCGGGTCGAGTACACCCACCAGCAGGTCGGCTACACCCACCAGCGGGTCGAGTACACCCACCAGCAGGTCGACTACACCCACCAGCGGGTCGACTACACCCACCAGCAGGTCGGCTACACCCACCAGCGGGTCGAGTACACCCACCAGCAGGTCGACTACACCCACCAGCGGGTCGACTACACCCACCAGCAGGTCGGCTACACCCACCAGCGGGTCGAGTACACCCACCAGCAGGTCGGCTACACCCACCAGCGGGTCGACTACACCCACCAGCAGGTCGGCTACACCCACCAGCGGGTCGAGTACACCCACCAGCAGGTCGACTACACCCACCAGCAGGTCGGCTACACCCACCAGCGGGTCGAGTACACCCACCAGCAGGTCGGCTACACCCACCAGCGGGTCGAGTACACCCACCAGCAGGTCGGCTACACCCACCAGCGGGTCGAGTACACCCACCAGCAGGTCGGCTACACCCACCAGCGGGTCGACTACACCCACCAGCAGGTCGGCTACACCCACCAGCGGGTCGGCTACACCCACCAGCGGGTCGAGTACACCCACCAGCAGGTCGGCTACACCCACCAGCGGGTCGACTACACCCACCAGCAGGTCGGCTACACCCACCAGCGGGTCGGCTACACCCACCAGCGGGTCGAGTACACCCACCAGCAGGTCGGCTACACCCACCAGCGGGTCGAGTACACCCACCAGCAGGTCGGCTACACCCACCAGCGGGTCGAGTACACCCACCAGCAGGTCGGCTACACCCACCAGCGGGTCGACTACACCCACCAGCAGGTCGGCTACACCCACCAGCGGGTCGGCTACACCCACCAGCGGGTCGAGTACACCCACCAGCAGGTCGGCTACACCCACCAGCGGGTCGACTACACCCACCAGCAGGTCGGCTACACCCACCAGCGGGTCGGCTACACCCACCAGCGGGTCGAGTACACCCACCAGCAGGTCGGCTACACCCACCAGCGGGTCGAGTACACCCACCAGCAGGTCGGCTACACCCACCAGCGGGTCGAGTACACCCACCAGCAGGTCGGCTACACCCACCAGCGGGTCGAGTACACCCACCAGCAGGTCGGCTACACCCACCAGCGGGTCGAGTACACCCACCAGCGGGTCGACTACACCCACCAGCAGAATACTAATGTAACATAATATACTATTAGCATCCTCGGGAGACGACTCACAGCCACTCATAATTAGGTGATTACAAGTCTTGTAGTCACGGTGTCTGCCCTCAACCCTGGCACAGTGCCTCTCTATGGTGCCAGCCTGGCTCCTGGCCCCATGGTGCCAGCCTGGCTCCTGGCCCCATGGTGCCAGCCTGGCTCCTGGCCCCATGGTGCCAGCCTGGCTCCTGGCCCCATGGTGCCAGCCTGGCTCCTGGCCCCATGGTGCCAGTCTGGCTCCTGGCCCCATGGTGCCACCCTGGCTCCTGGCCCCATGGTGCCACCCTGGCTCCTGGCCCCATGGTGCCAGCCTGGCTTCTGGCCCCATGGTGCCAACCTGGCTCCTGGCCCCATGGTGCCACCCTGGCTCCTGGCCCCATGGTGCCACCCTGGCTCCTGGCCCCATGGTGCCAGCCTGGCTCCTGGCCCCATGGTGCCAACCTAACAGCCCCAAAGATCTCAATATATAGGCAAGACAATAACGTCTCTCTCTCTAGGCGGTTAACAATGCACAAACAACAGGGCTCCATCAAGGAGCATATAATCTCCTCACTCAACCAGACCATCACCAGAGACATCTTAACAAGCAACACTGAAATAATCGACAGGTATAAGGGCAACAGGAGACTCGACATCAGCGAGGCACTACACATCAAAAAGTCAACATCAGCAATAAACAACCAGTTAACACATAATTACATTCTACCCACTTCAAGACCCCGAGCCAACACAGAGACAGAAGAAGCAAGATCATAAGCTGCTTATGTTCATGCATGTAACAGCCTATTAGTATCCATTCATCCACTTGTTCAACTCAGTCACGTCCTGTACCACCTCACCCCCCAAGAGAATTTAAGATCTTGGTAAAGTATTGTAAATTTGTCTTTGAAAAGGTAAAGAGTGCCTTGCGAAACGCATCCCGAGGCGTTAGACCATAATATAGTGGGAAAATGAACTTTGGAGAGTTAAGTTTTCAACTTCCCTTGACAGTGAAGAAAAACACACACACACACACACACATTATATATATATATATATATATATATATATATATATATATATATATATATATATATATATATATATATATATATATATATATATATATATATATACTGGTTTCCTGTCCCCGAGGAAGAGAGTTAATAGTAGTACATAATTCACATTACTTCATATTTCATGATTTTTGTTCCTTTTCCGGTTTAAATTAACTATTTAGTTACGTGTTGTGTGTTAAGTTATAATCTGTAAATGTCCTTCAATTTCTGTCATATATTAATTTATATTTCACTTGTTCACTGTAGTTATAATAGGTCTAAACCGGTTGTATGATATACAACCGGTTATGTAATGTGTAGACGATATGTGGTTATGTAATATGTGGAACAACACGCTTGGATGAGATTTTTGAAGTTGATGAAGAGAGAGAGAGAGAGAGAGAGAGAGAGAGAGAGAGAGAGAGAGAGAGAGAGAGAGAGAGAGAGAGAGAGAGAGAGAGAGAGAGAGAGAGAGAGAGATGGATTATGAGGACACATGGACATGACGTATGAGGAGTATGAGAAGATGAGTACATGAGGGAGCGTGAGAATATGAGGGCCAGACAATGACTGCTGCGTATGAGGCAGAATATGTGTGTGTGTGTGTGTGTGTGTGTGTGTGTGTGCGCGAGTGTGAGGAGAATATGAGCATTGTCTGCCTGTATACCTCCTCCCTCCATATCTCTCACTCTCCCTCACACCCCCCCCCCTCTTCCCTCACCATCTCTCACCATCTCTCACCTTCTACCTCTTTGACAGGTTCATTAGCGAGCCCGCCTCTACCGTGGGGTCGTGTTTAACACCGCGGATATTAATCCTGTGAGTGGCACTCACTTTTTGGGTGTAATAGTTTTAGTGAGTGATGGTGAGGGAAGGGGGGGGGGGTGGGGGGTGGGGATGGGGGGAGAGAGATGGGGTTCTCCCCCACCCCTTCCGTTGGGGGTGGAGGAAGAGATAGAAGTCGCTTGGTTTTATTGTTCTCTCTCTCTCTCTCTCTCTCTCTCTCTCTCTCTCTCTCTTAGTCTCTCCTTTCTTTAATTCTCTTCATTAATTCTTTTCGAGTCCTTAAACGCACACACGGGGCCGATGGCTGAGTTGACAGCCCGCCTGCTATCATAACATCGTGCCAGCAAGGCGGACAGCCCGCCTGCTATCATAACATCGTGCCAGCAAGGCGGACAGCCCGCCTGCTATCATAACATCGTGCCAGCAAGGCGGACAGCCCGCCTGCTATCATAACATCGTGCCAGCAAGGCGGACAGCCCGCCTGCTATCACAACATCGTGTCAGCAAGGCGGACAGCCCGCCTGCTATCATAACATCGTGTCAGCAAGGCGGACAGCCTGCCTGCTATCATAACATCGTGCCAGCAAGGCGGACAGCCCGCCTCCTATCATAACATCGTGTCAGCAAGGCGGACAGCCCGCCTGCTATCATAACATCGTGCCAGCAAGGCGGACAGCCCGCCTGCTATCACAACATCGTGCCAGCAAGGCGGACAGCCCGCCTGCTATCATAACTCAGACCATAACTCATAATTTCTTAAAATGTCCCGTCAACTGGACCTCTCCATCATCACTCACCAACCGCCAAGAAACAGAAATGCTGCCCAATTCAGCTGCCCAACGCCCCCCCCCTGCCGATGACCTCTGGGAAGAGAGGAGGAGTAGGGGAGGTCAGGCCAGGTCAAGTGGGGTCAGGCGGAACGTGTGAGACTCGATAGTTAAGGAACTGATTATTGGCAAGACTGTGGCAGCGGAAGACTTATATCCCGGAGGGAGTTTCCGGTGTGGGGGGAGGGAGGGGGTGTAGGGGGGGAGTGCCACGGGAGTGACACGAGAGTGACAGTGACACCAGCTGGTTATATGGTTTGAGTGACGGGGGTTAACTGTAAGCTGAGTGGGAGAGGTAAGATAGAGTGAGTGGGGGGGGTATGTGAGAGGGGGAAGGGGGAGTGAAGGGAGAGTAAATACACCCATCTCTCTCCCTTCCTTCCCTTCCCTCTCCCTGTGTCATGGGAAGTGACCAGAGATGATTAGGGAAAGGGTTTGAGGGGAAATGGTTTGAATATGTTGCCATTTTGGCAGTCAACCCCTCACATGTTGCCATCTTGGCCACCAACCCCTCACATGTTGCCATCTTGGCCACCAACCCCTCACATGTTGCCATCTTGGCCACCAACCCCTCACATGTTGCCATCTTGGCCACCAACCCCTCACATGTTGCCATCTTGGCAGTCAACCCCTCACATGTTGCCATCTTGGCCACCAACCCCTCACATGTTGCCATCTTGGCCACCAACCCCTCACATGTTGCCATCTTGGCAGTCAACCCCTCACATGTTGCCATCTTGGCAGTCAACCCATCACATGTTGCCATCTTGGCAGTCAACCCCTCACATGTTGCCATCTTGGCCACCAACCCCTCACATGTTGCCATCTTGGCAGTCAACCCCTCACATGTTGCCATCTTGGCCACCAACCCCACACACCCCAGCCCCCCCTCAATACCTGGGAACATAAACGGAATAAAAGTCACCTTGAATAATATACACACAAGACAAATAGCTAATAATAAAATCTATTGTGATCAGTCTGATTGACCAATAATAAAAAAAATAATTATATTAATAATTCCTACCTCGAGCAAGCTTCACATGGCTCTTGATCATTCCTGGGGCTTGTGTCTGTGGAGATAACCCCACACAGAGTTGTACAGGAGTTGTACAAGAGTTGTACAAGGTTGTACAGGAGTTGTACAAGACAAGAGAACATTGAAAACATTCACGGAAACTTTTATCAAACATTCCATCACAAGGGAGGAGGCTGGCAGGGTTACCGCTGGGCCAGAAATACCTCCTCTGATGGCTATCTCAGCAGGAGCCACACATATATATATATATATATATATATTATATATATACCTGCCTATCATAGCACTTCATAACGTGATCCTGATGTAACTTCAGCGGTTAAGATGTTTCTGGGGTGAGAATAGCTTGAGTTACCTCATCCCTTTGTGTGTATTTTACCTCAATAAACTTATTTCAATTTCAATTTCAATTTCAAAGATGTTTCTAAGTAAACACTAATTAAAGTTGGTCCTTTTGATAGCAGCAACGTCTCTCCCATACCTAAGTACGCAGGGAAAAGTTGCGAAGAAGCAACATATATATATAATGGATTTTTTGAGTTGCAAAAGTCCTTCAAGTTCAACAAGCCGGAATGAACACATACAAGGGGGGGGGGGAGGCAACAGCTGCTTGAACAACAGCATTGCTACTTTTAAAACCTCTGTTGATATATATTTAGTCTACCTTACTCTACGAGTATACTCTGTATCTTGCCTGTGTTAGGGAAGACCATTAGCTACTACACACCAACAGCAACAACCTGGTCAAACGACGCCACGTTAATCAGTGCCGCTGTTGACTAATCCCTCAGACCGATATATATATATATATATATATATATATATATATATATATATATATATATATATATATATATATATATATATATATATATTGTCACATTCTTAATCACGTGTTTATTTTCGTGATATACACACACACACACACATATATATATATATATATATATATATATATATATATATATATATATATATATATATATATATATATATATATATATATATATGGCGCATCAATCATACACACGATTAAACGTTATAATCACCTCCAGACATCAATGATCGACGATCAGATTTGCCCGAGACTAGCCTCGCTGGCTGCGACCAGATGACATGTTCACCACGGAGCCGGACTGGTCGACCGGCTCGACCAGATCGCTTACGGTAACCCCTCACAATCCGGTCTAATTGCTGCCCTGTCTTAATGACTCTTGAGTGGTTGAGTCAGTGAATGTGGCGTGTTGTACGTGAGGTATGTGGAGTATGAGAGTAGGGCTGGCATACTTGTATAGAACATGTGAAGTATGGAAGTGTGTTAACATGGGTGTATGGATGTTATCGCACGGGGACGTTCTTGGAGGCAGCCAATAGCACCATGGGAGTTTTGGAGGCAACCAATAGCACCATGGGAGTTTTGGAGGCAACCAATAGCACCATGGGAGTTTTGGAGGCAACCAATAGCACCATGGGAGTTTTGGAGGCAACATACTACTACAACCGGTGTTGATAAATCCAGAGGTAAGAGAGAGAGAGTTGATTCCCGTGACAATTTTCCCAAGACAATCAACTCGCTGGAAAATTGATCCCCGGATTGTTGAGCGACTGTTAATGCGTCGTTCAACGTCGCTGAGAACAACCTCTTGAAATCCTAGACCTTACACCAATTAGACCTAATTGGTGTAATTTAGACCTATAGTCTAAATTGGTCTATAGCTACGATTCCTTTCCGCGTGACTGTTACATATCAGGGAAAGGTCGTCTACCTCCATTCTCAATCTCAAGAGAATCTAATTTAAGACTTCATTCGAATGAATCCTTAATTAAGCCTTGGCTAGTGCTCTAAATGTCTAAATACCGGCAGGAAGGTACCATCTACGGTACACACACGACGCGGGTTTAGGTACCCCCCATGTCAACAAGAACTTTCTGTTCGACGGTACCCCCATGGAGAAATTAACAAATAGGGTACCAAAGGGGTGGGACCCCATAGCAACGCCATCTGCCGGTCTGTACTGGCGGGGTATATCTCAACCCAGGAAGGAATTGCCCCTTTGGTACGTGATATGAGTAGCTTACCCTATGCTAAAGGTGAGTGCCCTGAATGTATCTATATCTAATGTATCTGTCTGCACGGTTAAAATATCTAGTAAAGCACAGCAAAGCACAAAAGAAAATGGGGGTGGTAGGACAAAAGAATCTGGAAACCCCATTGGAGGGGACAACAAAGTCCCCCCTCTAAAGAGTTATGGGGAAAGTGGGGGACGGGGCCCGGATGTGGGCCCCTGCACGTGGACCCCCCAGGGAAGGGGGGGGGGGGGTCTGGACCCCCCAGGGAAGGGGGGGTCTGGACCCCCCAGGGAAGGGGGGGGGTCTGGACCCCAGGGGCCCCTCCTCTCTGGTAGTCTCTACCAAACATGCGTTGATCTCGCTGACGGACAAACACACTAACTAAGAATTTATGAGGTGTTAATTGACCCTCATGTTGCAGTAATTAGCGCTATGTGGACAAGACACAACAGGCAGAATGTAATTAAGCTCCTTAATGCCATAGATACTCCCTCGCCCCCCCCCCTTCTAGAACCATACATGGCTCATCCAATGACGTTGATGTAACATTGATCAGTGAACCAGTCTCGGTGAACGTTGTTGAACGAGCGTTGATAACGCTGGTTCAACGCCTTTCTCGAGAGCTTTTACTGACCAGTGGTCACAATGTTCAACACCAACGCCACTTCTCAGGCCTAATCGACGCCATCAACGTCGATTCGATGTTGTTTTACCGTCGACTCAACACTTCCGTTCTTGGACAGTCTGCCCTCCAAGGCGGGAACCGTCCCCCACTCCCCCGCTACCAAAACACGCTAGAGTGCCCGCTAAATCAAGAACTATCGCCGGTACTCGTTGAGTACAAGTGTATAGCGACCAGGGGGTTGTGGGACCTTTGGTCGCTGTAAAAGGTCAGTCTAATTGGAGGTCTTGCTAAATAAAGACGTGAGGTACAGCCGCTATATCTGGCAGTGAGGGGGCCCTCAGGGTCAGCCCTAACTCATAAATAGTGAGGGTAGAGTTGCTTGTTCAAACATCGTAACAGCTCCAGTTGCTGCAACTTGGTCCTCCTCTTAACCTCCAAGGCTAAATATCGCAAAGTGTCACGCTACTGCTGGTTGGGTAGATACGGCAAGAGGGCCATAGCCTCCCAGGGCAGCGTGTTTATCTATTATGGTGTTTATCTATCAGTGCTTATACCTATCACGTCTATCAGGAAGGTAAGGCAATTATCAGGAGAAAGCACTAAGCCATTGCGACTACAGTACACATAGGAAGGATATGAGGATAAGGAATTGGGGGGGGGGGGATGATGCCCAATCATTTGTACGATCGGGGATTGAACGCAGACCTGCAAGAAGCGAGGCCGTCCCTCTACCGTCCACCCCATACTCGTCCTGTGAGCGGTAGTTTATTGTGCACCCCATACTCGTCCTGTGAGCGGTAGTTTATTGTGCACCCCATACTCGTCCTGTGAGCGGTAGTTTATTGTGCACCCCATACTCGTCCTGTGAGCGGTAGTTTATTGTGCACCCCATACTCGTCCTGTGAGCGGTAGCGCAAAAAGGATTACAGAGGGCACAAAAGGTCTTTATCAGATCTCAACGGAGATTATTAAAGTAACAATTACATCTATCCGTCACACCTTATAATTACAATGTCAACTACTTACAGAGATTGTTCCACTTCACTAGCTATGTATTTATAGTTAATTATTATACATTAATAATAGGTATTTTCGCTAATGCATAAGTGTTTTAGCTATGGAGATATTACAGAGTCATTGGGGAGCTGCTGTTTGTTATTAGTCTTCACAATACACTACTTGTTTCTTAATCTCATATGTCGTTTATCTACTGGGAGCGAAATATGGATACCGTGCAAGGGTTTCAGGTATTTTATCCTTAGTAATATGTTTGCCATTTCATACAACGTGAGGTTAGATTTATCTCTAAATGGCTCAATTTGACAGTCCGAGGTATAGTGTTCGAGTGTGTGTCCCTGTCTTTGTCCACACACTTTATACTTTATTTCATCTAGATCCCTATACAAGCCGAACTGCCAGAGATACTTGTAGTCAAGTCTTATTCGAGCTGTGACAACATCTGTTAGTCTGCTGACTTTGTTACTTGCCCCATACACATATTTTACTTCATACATTTAATTGTGATGAACAATGGACCTGCTAGTTCCAGTTTGCACAGTTCTGCTTTCTTCAAATCCATCCAGGAATTCTCGTCTAATGACACTTTTAAGGGACCTATTTGATAACTCAAGATTCCGTTGAATACTGTCTTTATTTACTGCAACCTTAGCAAGGGCGTCAACTTAGTCATGTCTCTGCAGGCCAGTGTGAGAAGGAATCCACAACATTTTGATGTTTACTCCCTTTATTAAGTATATGTATGTCTAGATCTGGCTTCGGAGACAAGCACACTATTAGTTGGTTGTAAACTATTTAATGCTGGTAGTGAGGAAAGGGAGTCAGAAATAATTAAGCTGTCTCCTTCAATGTTGTCAATAGTTTGGACTGCTGCCAGCACTGCCAACAGTTCATCTTGCAAGCAGGATGCCCAGTTATTCTTATGTTGTTTTCAACGGTGCTGCCATCGGGTTGATGAGCAATAACAGCACTTCCCGCCCTCCCTGTAGCCGTGTCGAGTGATCCGTCTGTGAGTGAGTGAAGTCAATTTACACATTCCTAACACTCCTTTAGTCAACTGCGCTCGAGGTGGACCCTGGATATGTGTCTCCACACGGAGATACATATATCCACACATAGATTCACGAGTGCTAAACAACTATACCGTCGGTTGCATCTTGGTGGTGCCTCGCTAAACCCGCAGGCTTCCTGTCCCCCCTCGACATGATTTGCGAAGTGGCGAGGGCGCTGACCACGACCTCAATGGTCAGGGTCTCCACGAGTCGCGATCTACTGACTGACCAGTGATTACCAGACCCACTGAAAGATGATCTCCCCTCACCACTAAGACGACGCCAGGGGGGCCTTCCCCTCACCTCTCCCCCTCCCCCAGCAACCACCCCATCTCCCCCACCATCCCCCCCACCATCCCCCCCTCTCCATCCCCCCCACCATCCCCCCCTCCCCATACTCTCACACCCCCACCAACAATGTCTCATTGTACGCCTGTAACCCAATATTTCCCAATTAATATAAACATGCTCTGCGAATTACAGAATAGTGATCGCTGTTGGTGTTGTGATTTTAAGTGTTGTGATCTAGGTGTTGTGGTCTAGATGTTGTGATCTAGGTGTTGTGGTCTAGGTGTTGTGACCTAGGTGTTGTGATCTTGGTGTTGTGATCTTGGTGTTGTGATCTTGGTGTTGTGACCTAGGTGTTGTGATCTTGGTGTTGTGATCTTGGTGTTGTGACCTAGGTGTTGTGACCTAAGTGTTGTGGTCTAGGTGTTGTGACCTAGGTGTTGTGACCTAAGTGTTGTGACCTAGGTGTTGTGATCTAGGTGTTGTGACCTAGGTGTTGTGACCTAGGTGTTGTGACCTAGGTGTTGTGACCTAGGTGTTGTGACCTAGGTGTTGTGACCTAGGTGTTGTGACCTAGGTGTTGTGATCTTGGTGTTGTGATCTTGGTGTTGTGATCTAGGTGTTGTGACCTAGTTGTTGTGATCTAGGTGTTGTGATCTAGGTGTTGTGACCTAAGTGTTGTGACCTAGGTGTTGTGACCTAGGTGTTGTGACCTAGGTGGTGTTGTGTTAGCCACTAGGCGGTAATATGTTGAGATTTGATCCCTTCATTAGAGGCTGAGTGAATCACTCGGCTGTCGCGTACTGCTTCAGTCTCTCTTTGTTGGGTGATGAGCGGTGCGCGGCCACGGTACCCCGCTCGCACTGTACCTCTGCCCCTGGAGCACGGTACACGCCACTCACCCTACTGTGAGTGGAGGTACACGGTTCATTCCATACATAACACACGCTGGGATAATTGACACGACACTGAACTGGGTAATGGAGTACCTAGAGGACAGAAGACAGAGAGTCACAGATCTCGTCTTGAGAGACGAGATCTCAAGCCGCTAGGAGGGGTGTGTATAAGAGGTAGGGATCCCGCAAGACTCGCTCCTGGCACCATTTCTGTTTCTAATCAATGTTAAAGACCTACCTGAGGGAGTCCAACCATGCCACAACCATGTCACAACCAAAACACAACCAAGAGACAACCAAGACATCTCTCAGGTCTAGTAATAAACTTTAACAACCAAACAAGTTGATAAAAATATAATCACCTGTCAAACATTGTTGACACACATCAATATCAGTGTCAGCAGTGACAGGTAGTGAAGACGGGAACAGGAGACAGTGACCTATATAGTTCACACACTCGGAGAGAAGCGAGGCCTACCCGCTTTTAACAATTATAGGCCTGGCAGAATATGCGCGTGTCGCAGTTCCTTTGTGTCAGTGTTGCTGTCACAAGGGGTCTTGTTATTTTCGTGAAAACTATCATTATATATGTTTGTCGATGCCATTGTAGGCCTTATTGTATATAATCATTATATCAACGGAGAGTTGTTATTGATGTTGTTATAGGCATGTTATTAACTCATGGGCAGTGGTGTTGACTTGGTGCCACTAACTGCCACTAACTGCCACTAACTGCCACTAACAACATCATTAACAACACAAAACAGCAACGGTTGAGAGAGCCAGACGATCCTTTAACAACTCCATCCGGCTCCTAAGATAACCCGGAGCTCTGGTAAGGAAAGTTATCCAGAAACATCTATAATCATCAAACATTTACTTCAACCTCGTCAATTATGTAAAAGCTATCAACTCTTACAATGGTCAGACATTCTCCAATAGTGTTGAAATATGCTGGAAATAATATTTGCGACGTTCGTCAGACTCAAGGTTAAATATGCAGCGTTGATTGTTGGTGATGCTGGCTAGTGCAGTCTTGTCCAACCTGCAGGTGTGGAACTTTCAGTTGTGGCATGAACAATTAGACCTACTCATAGAAGGAAAATAACATGTAAGAGATCTGTCATGAAGTGAGTACAAGTGAGTACAACTAGGTGAGTACAAGTGAGTACAACTAGGTGAGTGTAAGTGAGCACAACTAGGCGAGTGCAAGTGAGTACAACTAGGCGAGTGCAAGTGAGTACAACTAGGCGAGTGCAAGTCAATGATTACATCTAGGTGAGTACAAATCAGTAATTACATCTAGGTGAGTACAAGTGAATACAACTATGTGAGTACAAGTGAGGACAACTAGATGAATGCAAGTGAGTACATCTAGGTGAGTACAAGTGAATACAACTAGGTGAGTACAAGTGAATACATCTAGGTGAGTACAAGTGAGGACAACTAGATGAGTGCAAGTGAGTACATCTAGGTGAGTAAACACACTCAGGCATCTGAGAGCGATTCACCGATTTGTCCTGCGAATCTGTAGTCAAATTGGCCGGAGTGGTCAGCCCTCGGCACTCTGGGCCAGGTATGGCCGGAACGTGGCACTCCCTCCCCCCTCCCTTCCCCCCTTGCCCCTGAGTGCCACCCTCCCCCTCTTGCCACGCCCCTCCCCTTGGATGCCACCGTCCCTCTCAACTATTGTGGGTGGCACCCTGGAAAAGATCTGTCGAGCATTTTGCGAAGCCTCGGACACTGGAAGAGGCTTCCTGTCCCCGTCAAATAGGGGGCGGGGAGGGGGGAGGAGGGGGGAAGCCCTCTTGCGTCATCTATGCGTCATCAATGCGTCATATGTGTATGTGTTGTCTGAACTAAGAGCCTCGTATCAACGTATCAACAAGAGACATACCGAATCAAAGATTGTAATTTCGTTAATAGAGGTCGTACCTTGATAGTGCTGATTTGGCACTGTGTGCAGGTGTGCCAATAGGAGGCACCTGGCTGGTGTGTACAGGTGTCAAAGGGGGGTCACAGGTTTGGCGTGGCTAATGACCGCACCTTCGGCATTACATACCTGTAAGAGAAAGAGAGAGACACCATATGTAATTATAATCTTTGTGGCATGAGTGTTATAATTCCAGCATGTGTTAGAATGACAGGGAGGGGTAGGTGGGGGGTAGGTGGGGGTAGGTGGGGGTAGGTGGGGGGTAGGTGGGGGGTAGGTGGGGAGAGTGGGAGGACAGGTAACACTTTCTTCAAAGCCCGAGAAAGGACAGCTAACACTGTCTCTAGAGACAGAAACATGACATATAACAGCTACGTAAATCAAGGGCTATACGCCACAGTAACCAAACATTAAATAGAAGAAAAAAGGATCCTAAACATAACAATATCAAGAGGGAGAGAGAGAGAGAGAGAGAGAGAGAGAGAGAGAGAGAGAGAGAGAGAGAGAGAGAGAGAGAGAGAGAGAGAGAGAGAGAGAGAGAGAGAGAGAGACATCATAAAGGTAGACTCAAACTTGACAAATATAGATTTGGAAATGTGACAGTCAAGAGTTGGTGAGGCAGCAGAGGCGAGTGATGAGTCTCTAAGGTTGCCAAGGGTTGGCAATGAGGCGGAAACCTCTTACAGATACAAGAGTATAACCAGCTCCTGCCCTTAATGGTCCAGCAAGTCTGCTCAGGTATGCTTAGGTATATTTATACATGGAAGTGAGATGGGAGAGCAGGATATAATATAGGAATGAGAAGCCATTACATCAGGAGAGAGAGAGAGAGAGAGAGAGAGAGAGAGAGAGAGAGAGAGAGAGAGAGAGAGAGAGAGAGAGAGAGAGAGAGAGAGAGAGAGAGAGAGAGACCGTACTCCCTCTCCTGTACTAATTACCCCCACTAATTTATACTACCTTACTGCCCTCCCCTCCCCAGGCTCTCTCCTGCAATTAATCAACACCTGGTATAACGGTATAACACCTGTTATACCTTGTACACCTGAACCAGCACAGTATCCCGCCCCCAGGCTGGGAGTTACCCCCCATACAGAAAAGAAAGTATTATTTAAGAGCCTAAAAATCTAATACGCAAATGCTAATGTAATGTCAAACAAAGTGCATGAACTGAAGCAACTGATGAAATAAACCTCGATACAACAGAAATAGTGGAAACTAAATTAGCTGAAATGATCACAAATGATCACAAATGATCACAAATGATCACAAATGCTTAAATGATTCTCCAGACAATAAAAAATAACAAAAAAAGATGAGTATTAAAAATAGCAAAAAAAGATGAGTATTAAAAGTAGC
>NC_091168.1:21832336-21938213 GCF_040958095.1 Procambarus clarkii | reverse complement strand
TCTATAATGAGTCACTTACGAAGGGAGAGTTGCCCAGTTGCTGGAAGAAGGCAAATGTGGTACCAATTTTCAAGAAAAAGGAGATAGGGAAGAGGCACTTAACTACAGACGTATCACTGACGAGCATTCCCTGTAAAATACTTGAAAGAATAATCAGGTAAAGACACCTAGAAAACATTAGGTATGTAAACAAACACCAACATGGGTTTAGAGAAGGGAAGTCATGCCTAACAAACCTTCTGGAATTCTACGATAAAGTAACAAGAATAAGGCAGGACAGAGAAGGTTGGGTAGACTGCATATTCCTGGACTGACAAAAAGCCTTTGACACAGTATCGCACAGGAGACTTGAGAGGTAGGCAGGCGGCTATTCAAACTTGAGAGGCAGACGGGAATGAGCGGAAAAGCCCCATCTTGGGTAAAGAATTACCTAACAGGCAGGAGCCAGAGAGTAACAGTCAGGGAGCGAGAAGTGAGACTGGTGAACAGTAACGAGTGGAGTACCTCAAGGATCGGTGCTGGGACCAGTTCTATTTCTAATATATGTGAACGACATGTCTACAGGAGTCGAGTCCTAAATGTCGATGTTCGCGGATGATGTGAAATTAATGAGACGAGTTGTGACAGATGAGGATTGTAGGATCCTCCAAGAGAACCTGAACAAGCTGCAGAGATGGTCAGAGAAATGGCTACTGGAATTCAACACGAGCAAGTATAAAGTTATGGAAATAAGATACCAAAGGTTCAGTACTCATTGAAGGGGAACTACCCTCCTTTGACGATTCGAGAAAGAGACCTGGGAGTGGACGTAACACCTAATCTACCTCTTGAGACACATATAAATCGGATAACTACAGCAGCGGACTCTACACTGGCAAAAGTTAGAACGTCATTCAGAAACTTAAGTGAGGAGGCTTTTAGAGTGCTTTAAACTGCCTACGTGAGACCAATCTTAGAGCATGCAGCCCCATCATGAAGCCCCCACCTAAAGAAACTTAGGAAACTGGAAAAGGTAAAAAATTTGCGACGAGACTAGTCGCGGAATTGCATGGGATGGGATATGAAGACCGACTGAAGGAACTGAACTTGACGGCGTTAGAAAAAATGAGGGAGCTGGGAGATATGATAACAGCATACAAAATACTTAAGGGGGACTGACAGAGTGGAAATAGACGAAATGTTCACACGGAATACTAACAGAACGAGGGGACATGGATGGAAGTAGGAAACTCACATGAGTCACAGAGATGTTAGGAAGTTTTCTTTTAGCGTGAGAGTAGTGGGAAAATGGAATGCACTTAAGGAGCAGGTTGTGGAAGCAAACACTATTCATAGCTTTAAAACTAGGTATGAGAGAGAAGTCGAATAGGAGTCATTGCTTTAAACAACCGAAGGCTAGAAAGGCGGGATCCAAGAGCTAATAGCTCGATTCTGCAGATACAAATAGTAAAACACACACACACACAGGCCGGACCAGAGAGCCAAAACTCAACCCCCGCAAGCACAACTAGGCGAGTACAGACACACAACATCAACTGTAGATACGACAAGAGGTCACAAGACGTAGGAACCCGTCCACCATCAAGTTAAACTTGAGAGGCGGGACCCAAAAGCTGAAACTCAACTCCCGCAAGCACAATTAGCCGACCAACAATCACCTAAACACACAATAATTTAGCAATAATTCCGCTCAAGTCATTACCAACAACCAATCCTGATATGTAATCACCAAACTAAATAAATCTTGGTGACTCACCCACTCTCCCCCCCCCCCCCCCATTAGGTCAACACCCCACGTGACCCCCTCCCCCCCCCCCTCAAGGTAAACACCCCTAATAGGTCAACAGCCCCTGGCGGCCATGTATTATTCAGCTACTGGGCAAACAGGGCGGGCCAACAGGCCGCCTATGTCAGCCTCTCGACACAAACGCTACTTACTAATTCAAAACATGGGAGCTCTGGGCTTGGGGTATGGACAAGCTGGTGAGTCCACACTCCCTGGTAACTCTATACTAGTGCCCCCCCCACGCCCCCCCCCCCACACACACACACCCTGTGGGCCGCCCCCGCCCACTGGCCGCCCTCACACACCCCGTTTTCCACCCGTCCTGCGCCCGCCCAGTGAACGCAAGGCATCAACATACACGCTTAGTAAATGCGGATCTTGTGTTCCAACTATTCTCCCGGTGCTTCGAGAATGCCACCAGTCATACTAATTCCTGAGCCGGGAACAACTGCCAGTTGTTCTTGTTCATCAGGTTATTGGAAGCACAGTTCAAAAGAATATAAAATGCAGCAACTGGGGGGTGGGGGGGGGAAGGGGGGATAGTGTTCCCATTCACAGTCGACTTGAGAATGGTCCAGGACGGACCGAAACGTCGTCGTCCCTTCACCTTCTAGTGTGTGGTCTGGTCACCATACTTCAGCCACGTTATTGTGACTCGTCGCCTGCAACTAGGAAGATACCTTGCAAGCAATTCTACTAGCACTCACAACTACTCAAAAGGCGCTAGTAGAAAGCCTATGAACAAATGCTGTCTATGCCTAGAAAGCATCATTATTTCTGACTCCCTTTCCTCACTACCAGCGTTAAATAGTTTACTATCAAATAACATCGTGCTTGTCTCCGATTTCAGACGTAGATATATTCACCCAGTCCTCCTATAAGGTGTCGCCCAAACGTCAAGAAACTGTCGTGCTAAAATGCTTCCCCTCCCCCCTTATCCTAACCCACCAGAGAACCCAAAACAGAAAACGGGACGACAGCACGTCAATATCGCGAGCCTCTACCATTTTGTAGTACGACGATTTTGTGGCCATTACGACGAGTACACGTCACCACGCGACGCCAGGAGGACGGGTGGAGGCGATATAAGCATACTTAACATAGGGCCTGGTTGATCAGTCCAGCAACCAGGAGGCCTGGTCGACGACCGGGCCGCGGGGACGCTAAGCCCCGGAAGCCCCTCAAGGTAACCTCAAGGTAAAGGTAAGATTCTAAATTGTTGTGAAACTCCCTCTCTCATTGGCCTGCAGGAACATGATCAAATTGACGCCCTTGCAAACCTTGCAGGAAACAAATGTGCTGTACTGTACTGTGGGGAGCCGGTAGACCGAGGGGACAGCACGCTGGACTTGTGATCCTGTGGTCCCGGGTTCGATCCCGGGCGCCGGGGAGAAACAATGGGCAGAGTTTCTTTCACCCTATGCCCCTGTTACCTAGCAGTAAAATAGGTACCTGGGTGTTAGTAAGCTGTCACGGGCTATTACCACATATGTAAGACCAATCCTGGAGTATGCGGCCCCAGCATGGAGTCCGTACCTTGTCAAGCACAAGACGAAGCTGGAAAAAGTCCAAAGGTATGCTACTAGACTAGTCCCAGAACTAAGAGGCATGAGTTATGAGGAAAGGCTGCGGGAAATGCACCTTACGACACTGGAAGACAGAACAGTAAGGGGGGACATGATCACAACCTACAAAATCCTCAGGGGAATCGACCGGGTAAACAAGGATGAACTATTCAACACTGGTGGGACGCGAACAAGGGGACACAGGTGGAAACTGAGTACCCAAATGAGCCACAGTGACGTTAGAAAGAACTTTTTCAGTGTCAGAGTAGTTAGTAAATGGAATGCATTAGGAAGTGATGTGGTGGAGGCTGACTCCATACACAGTTTCAAATGTAGATATGATAGAGCCCAATAGGCTCAGGAATCTGTACACCAGTTGATTGACGGTTGAGAGGCGGGACCAAAGAGCCAGAGCTCAACCCCCGCAAGCACAATTAGGTGAGTACAATTAGGTGAGTACACACATTCATAATTTTAAAACCAGGTATGATAGGGAAATGGGACAGGAGTCATTGCTGTAAACAACCGATGCTCGAAAGGCGGGATCCAAGAGTCAATGCTCGATCCTGCAGACACAACTAGGTGAGTACACACACACACACACACACACACACACACACACACACACACACACACACACACACACACACAAACACCAACATTAAAAGCTTTATCACAAGGTTCCCTCCACCACCACCAGCCCTACCCGGACACCAGCGAAGAAGGGTAGCAAAAAAAAGCCTCCAAGTCAAACAGCCGACCTCTTGAAGTCCTCGCGTTCACTTATTGTCGGTAAGGCGATACTCTCGGAATTCAAGACCCCTTTGGAAGTCAACAGTCTCATAAGTATAGTTTGAATTTACAACCTTTTTAACATCCCAGGATTAACTAGGACCTAATTTTCTCTTTATCTTTCTCTGCCTCTCTTTCAGCCGGAGCCGCGTTCGTCCTGTTGAGCTCGTCGCGTCCCGGATCGAATTTCATTGCCGGGTTTAATGGGGGTATTCTAAGCGGAATCACTTGTGCGGGTATGTGGGGACCCCCGGTGCCCTGGGTAAGTAATTCCGGTAGCTGCAACCAATTGCCACTCCGTCCGTGACTACCCAACTGTTTGGTCGCCACTGGGAGATTATATACGCGTACCGGAGCAACGTTCTTGCAACCTATAGACGGCGTTGTATACGATAACTTCGATATCTCGGGCGTTAGCATTTTTTTTTTATCAGTAGGGCGCGTTTGTATCGGATTGGTCGGCAACGTGGGAGAATGTGACGTAATTGGTGATTGGACGGATTGGAGGGGTAGTTGATGACGGGATGGGGGGAGGTGTAGGGGGTGGGGGGGGGGTTGAATGGGGGGTGTAGGGGGTGGGGGAGTTATTTTCATGGTCAACTCTCGATGTAACCGAGAATGTCTTCTATAATTGAATGACGGGTTGTGTATGACGGACAGGTGGACAGGGGAACCCGTCACTGATATACATATCACGCCATTGCGTTATATCTGCGTTATTAACTAGATCACGATTGGGCAACATTTTTAACTGTGGCCATTTTTTTTGAGGGGGGGGGGGGGGCGTCAAAAATCGCCAAATCTTTGATGCAAAATCCCCTCTCGTGCTAACGTCAATTCTGGGGAATTATATTATTATTTCGTATCTGTTAATGAACGGGAGAACCTTTTCAAATAATTAAAAAAATCACAGAAAAGCGGCAAAAATTAAACAATATCCCAAGAATGAGTATTGCAAGACACGTAAAGATTTAACGAAGGTAAAATTAACGAAGGTAACATTTAACGAAGGTAAAATTAACGAAGGTAACATTTAACGAAGGTAAAATTAACGAAGGTAACATTTAACGAAGGTAAAATTAACGAAGGTAACATTTAACAAAGGTAAAATTAACGAAGGTAACATTTAACGAAGGTAAAATTAACGAAGGTAACATTTAACGAAGGTAAAATTAACGAAGGTAACATTTAACGAAGGTAAAATTAACGAAGGTAACATTTAACGAAGGTAAAATTAACGAAGGTAACATTTAACGAAGGTAACATTTAACGAAGGTAACATTTAACGAAGGTAACATTTAACGAAGGTAACATTTAACGAAGGTAAAATCTAGTGATGGGAATTGTTCTCAAAGGTCATTCTTCCCTGATTATAGCTTTTATTTTTTTTCTATTATTATATATTAATATATAATAATTATAATACATAATTATATATATTAATATATAATAATAGAAAAATTTATCTATTAACCTTCAAGTATAATACGCCTACCTAATTTATAGTAAAATTTTTTTTAATATTAGCAAAAAGAGTAAATAATAATTTTGAATTATTTTTACCTCAGATCAGTCATACGTGAGTCAAGTTTGTTAATTAAAAAAAAGAGAAAAGTAAAGATATTCTTTCATTAATTCTTAATCCCATTTGTGACTAGAATATTACAAGCTATCTTGAGGTTATCTTGGTTATCTTGAGATGATTTCGGGGCTTAGTGTCCCCGCGGCCCTGTCCTCGACCAGGCCTCCTTTTTGTTACACACCCCCAGGAAACAGCTCGTAGCAGCTGTCTAACTACCAGGTACCTATTTACTGCTAGGTGAACAGGCGCATGAGGGTGAAAGAAACTCTGCCCATTTGTTTCCGCCGGGGATCGAACCCGGAACCTTAGGACTACGAATCCCGAGTGCTGTCCACTCAGCCATCAGGCCCCTAGTGCTAAAAATTGTATATAAATGAAGCCAAGCGCTTTAGATAATTAAATAATCGAGATATAAAATACCTATATGCTTTGGGTGATAGCTGCGTGTTTTTAATATACAAGTATAACATGTTATTTGCGTAAGATATGCGTAAGATGTTGACGCACCTGTCGTCAGTCCCACAGACGTCATCTCCTGAGACGTCAGCATCACGGAGGCTGCCTCAATGACGTCTCTTTTTATTATTTAATTGAATAATGTCTTACGTTACAATTTATTTGGGGTGCTTGGAATCAGTGATCAAAGGTGGTGTATCTTACAGGTAGGTAGCAAGGCAGGTAGGTTTAGGCAGCAAGACAGGTAGGTAGGTAGGTAGGTAGGTAGGTAGGCAGCGAGGCAGGCATGCAAGCAGGTAGGTAGGTAGGTAGGTAGGTAGGTAGGTAGGTAGGTAGGTAGGTAGGTAGGTAGGTAGGTAGGTAGGCAGCGAGGCAGGCATGCAAGCGTTAGGTAGGTAGGTAGGTAGGTAGGTAGGTAGGTAGGTAGGTAGGTAGGTAGGTAGGCAGGCAGGCAGGCAGGCAGGCAGGCAGGCAGGCAGGCAGGCAGGCAGGCAGGCAGGCAGGCAGGCAGGCAGACAGGCAGGCAGGCAGGCAGGCAGGCAGGTGGGAAGGAAGGGAAAGTGAGTGTGTGGGAAGGAGAGAGAAGGAGAGAGAGAGAGAGAGAGAGAGGGAGAGGGCCTCCCAGGCAGGTCAACAAAGATGAGAGCGCTGCGGGTTAAGCTTGTATCCACATTTGTCCTCTCACTCCATCTCAAGATGGCCACACCATCTTCTTCACCTCTTTTACCCCCGGCCCCGCTCCTCGCCGTCCCAGCACGTCCCCGCACGTCCCCGCCCCGCCCGGCCGTGCCCCGCCTCAAACCCGCCCCGCAAGCACACCCAAGTCATTGCTCAATTGTTCGATTGAATTTCATTTGTCTGCCGAGCGTGAAGGGCCAGGACGGGAGAGCTCGGAGGGGGGGGTGGGTGGGGGGGGGGAATGGGGCAGGTGAGAGGGCCCAGGAGGGCCCAGGAGGGCCCAGGAGGGCCCATCAGAGGCTACACACACACACCCCGCAAGAGTTAGGGACACAATTGTCTCGTGTTTGTTTGTGAAGAAATGTGAGAGCTTCTGTATTGGCTCACTCTGGGGGGGGATGGAGGGGGAGGGGGGGGAGGGGGGATGTTGAGGAGGTGAGGAGGAGGGAGGGAAGGAAGGAGGGAGGGAGGGAGGGAGGGAGGGAGGGAGGGAGGGAACTGAGGCAAAAGGAAAGAATAAAAATGAGGGAGGGGGGGGGGGGGGGAGGGAGGGGAGAGTAGAGGGAAGGATGGGAAGGGTGGGGGAGGGTAGAGTGTGGGAGGGGGGGGGGGGTGGAATGGTGTTAAACTTGGTTACTTTACCCTGTGGTGATTGCGGGCATCATTGTCCTCGCGGCCCGGTCTCTGAACAGGTCTCCTCATTGACGGAGGTGGAGGCTTTACACGTCGCTGCTTTCAGTCTGACTTGATTCACAGGCCTAGTTGATCAGGTATTATTTGAAGGTGTTTGTCGAGTTCTCTCTTGAACAGTGACTGTGAGGGGTCGGCCAGTTCTGCCCCTTATGTGTAGCGGAAGCGTGTTGAACAGTCTCGGGCCTCTGATGTTAACAGACTTCTCTCTCAGCGGGCCTTTTGCACCTCTGATCTTGAACGGGGGTATTCTGCACATCCTGCCATGCCTCCTGGTCTCACGTGGTATTATGGCTGTGGACAGATTCAGAATCACTCTCTAATATTTGACAAGTTTAAACTATTATGTATATCTCGCCTGTGCTCTCCACAAATTTAGAAATTGTTATCGGTCCCAATAATTTATATTTTGTTGAATTGATTCGAGCAGTAAAATATCTCTGAGCGTTCTCCAGATCAACAAGTTCTCCAGCTTTGGACGGGAGAGTTAGTGGCTGTTAGCGTGCACACTAGGGAACCCTAGTGTCTTAAAAAGTATCATTATTTTAAAGACATCTCATGGTGGGAAAGTTCTTGTTATCCAACCTGTCATTTTTCTTACAGTTGTATTGGCTACTTAATTGTGTTTTTTTAAAAGTTAGGTCCTCGTTAGTGGAGTGGAGCGATCTCTGCTGTTTTATGTTGGAGATAACACCAATATTTAGGCTGTATCTCCAATTGATGTCCAGGACCTGTGATAGTTTTCTTTTGTGCAATTCTTGATGAATATAGAATTCGAGGAACCAGGAGCTAAAGTGGGAAGTGTGTGTGGACATGCTGGCTGTTAGGTGCTGTAAGGTTGGGGCGACATCTGATATAGGGTTCGAAGTTTACGTCACATTAATGAAAAAAATCCTTTTGGATTATCGATCATCAGTGTGTTGAGAGTTCACTGACAACAGAGCGGTGCTGTATCCTCAGGTGTCACTCACTCCTCTGCTGTCATCTGGGAAAGTTCCATCTCCCTTCTTCAGGGGCCCAGTGCTGGGTGGTGTTTCTTTCCAGGTTTTGTAGAAGAGAACAAATATTTTGAGTTCCTCTCTCTTTCACTGATGGCCTTTTGTTCTCTCTCTCTCTCTCTCTCTCTCTCTCTCTCTCTCTCTCTCTCTCTCTCTCTCTCTCTCTCTCTCTCTCTCTCTGGCG
This sequence comes from Procambarus clarkii, assembly GCF_040958095.1. Lineage (NCBI taxonomy): Eukaryota > Metazoa > Arthropoda > Malacostraca > Decapoda > Cambaridae > Procambarus > Procambarus clarkii. The sequence goes on along the minus strand of NC_091168.1, from coordinate 21,929,482 downwards.
CTCCTGGATTTTTAAAGATGTGTGTAGCTTTAGCTCAATCGTTTCAATTTCTGTGCCTCGCTTTCCTTGTCGTTCACGGGAGAGATTGGAACATGCGAGCAGTTCTGTAATTTGTCTCCTGAGATTCTCTCAGATATTACTGCACACATACAACATATTTCCAATTAAGTTACCAAGCAAAATAATGGTTGGGAGGGTTGGGTTAGTGGGATATTATAAGCAATATATTTTTTTCCATTAGTTAGCCTCCGGTGACTTATATACAAGGACAATCACTACATTTAGGATTCCTATTGTGGTTATCAGCACTTCCACCATGTTGATTGTGGGGTTCAGCAGCTCAGTGCAGAAGAGTGTGTCTTTGCTGTACAGGCTGATGACCCCCATCCTGTAGCCTGTGTGTCAGGTCTCAGTCAGAATAGTCCTTCGCGTGAGTGTGGATTAAGGCTGCAATCACTGCAGGTGTCTCAGTCGGGAGGACAGTTATAAAATGGACTTTGTTATGCATTGTTTTGATGCCCCGAATGTTAACAAATGTGAATGGTGATATAGTGTTCGTTGAAGAGCTGAGTGTTTGGACTGTGGGAATATCCAGTGGAAGAGGAATATCTGTGGATCCAGTGGAAGAGGAATATCTGTGGATCCAGTGGAAGAGGAATATCTGTGGATCCAGTGGAAGGGGAATATCTGTGGATCCAGTGGAGTCATCGCTGGGTTTGGGTCCCGTCTACCACTTGATGGAGCTCCTGGTACAGCCATGGCAGTTCTAAACATTCACCTTCACTTGCTCTTGCTAAAAAATAAATATGTCTTCCTGGTATCTTGAGTTGGGTCATTAGGTCGTAGCCGCCTGGTTCCTCGACTATGAAATACTGGACAATCTTCAACACAGCATTCGATATGGATGAAAAAAAAAGTTGGCAAATTTTTTGAATGATATTTACCGGTATTAAGAAATAATAACAGGAAGCATTTGGGTGTTGATATTTGCATATTACATTAGTTCTTCCTGATAGCCGATGCTTAGAAATACTCTGAAGGAAGGAAGAAAGAGAGGGAACAGAGGGAAAAGAAAGAGAGAGAGAGAGAGAAAGAGAGAGAGAGAGAGAGAGAGAGAGAGAGAGAGAGAGAGAGAGAGAGAGAGAGAGAGGAGAGGCGTAGACCTGTACACCAAGCATAGAAAAGAAACTCAATTTATTAGATAATTCGTCGATTTGACTTCAAAGAAAAAAAACAAGAAATTGTTTGAATTGTTTGTGTATGTGTTGGAGAGTGTTGACACCCTCGCTGGTACTCGGTGGTCAACCTTCAGTATACTTCTGTTCTCAACACAACTCAAGACTGAGGTAAACCCCTGTAGGTATACACACCTGTCTGTGTATACACACCTGTCTGTGTATACACACCTGTCTGTGTATACATATCTGTGTATACATACCTGTCTGTGTATACACATTCATGGAATGGGAAACTTGAGAGACAGGAAGGTAGAGGAACGATAATGGAATTAGAGATCGAAGGAGTGAGTGAGTGAGTGAGGGAGTGAGGGAGGGCGTGTGAGTGAAGAAGCCTCCCTCACCACCTTGACTCATCACTCACACATCAACGTGAGGCCGACCATGAATATTCCCCTTGGATCAGGGCGTGAGATGTGAGTGGGCGGCTGTGGGCGTGGCGGCGTCAGCCCCACATGTTGACGGAGTATCCTGTGGTGGTCAGCACACAGCACTCGGTCAACACCACCACCACCACCACCACCACAACCAATACAACTACCAGAGATGTGACAGTTAGGGGGAGATGATCACCACCTATAAAATCCTCAGAGGAATTGACAAGGTTGATAAACTGTTTAACACGGGAGGGACGCGAACAAGGGGCCACAGGTGGAGACTGAGTACCCAAATGAGCCACAGGGACGTTAGGAGGGAACTTTTTCATCTTGTCGGTCGTAATGGGGTCTGGGTTATGTTTTGCAATGTGTATTATCAGGATCTTTTGTTTATTGGTGCTTATTTCACATTGCTTTTCGAAGTTGTTTATGATATCAAGTGCTATCTTGGTCGTGTTGGCTAGAAGAGCCTTTGATGGTCCTCAGTTGGCATATATTATTTGGGTGACATCGTCAGCGTATGTGATGTTGGGATTGGGGTAGGTCAGCTGTATATATGTTGAATAGAGTGGGGGAGAGGCAGGTTCCTTGTGGTACTCCACTTTTCAGTTCGATTCTGTCACCCAGGTAGCTGCCGGTATTGAGCTTAGCCTTGCTGTTGTCTATAAAGCAGCAGAGAGTGGCAGTAAATCTCAGTGGAAACCCTGGACCTAACATTTTAGGCCTGTGTGCCAGACTTTGTCAAAAGATATATAGTATATATATATATAGTATATATATATATATATACTATGTTCCTCACGTGTGCCCCAAAGAATGAGGTGATTTGGTAAAATGCTATGCCCAAGATTACTATCCGAGTGCCGGCGGTGGGGTGGTTCAAATAGCCTTGGCTATCACCTCATTATGTCCGGTCGTGATGGTCAAGTGGATTAAGGCGTCTTGTACATACCAGTTGCGTGGCTCCTGGGAGTATGGGTTCGAGTCACTTCTGGGGTGTGAGTTTTCAGTTGCATATTGTCCTGGGGACCATTCAGGCTTGTTCGCATATATAGTATATTATATATATATATATATACATATATATATATATATATATATATATATATATATATATGTCGTACCTAATAGCCAGAACGCACTTCTCAGCCTACTATTCAAGGCCCGATTTGCCTAATAAGCCAAGTTTTCATGAATTAATGTTTTTTCGTCTACCTAACCTACCTAACCTAACCTAACCTAGCTTTTTTTGGCTACCTAACCTAACCTTACCTATATATATAGGTTAGGTTAGGTTAGGTAGGGTTGGTTAGGTTCGGTCATATATCTACGTTAATTTTAACTCCAATAAAAAAAAATTGACCTCATACATAGAGAAAAAGGTAGCTTTATCATTTCATAAGAAAAAAATTATAGTAAATATATTAATTCAGGAAAACTTGGCTTATTAGGCAAATCGGGCCTTGAATAGTAGGCTGAGAAGTGCGTTCTGGCTATTAGGTACGACATATATATATATATATATATATATATATATATATATATATATATATATATATATATATATATATATATATATATATATATATATATGTACTGAACAGGGTGAGAATAGCTTGAGCTACATCATGACTTTGTGTGTATTTGTTCCTCAATAAACTTATTTCAATTATTTTTATTTTATACTTTTTTTACCCGGTGCTGCGAGAGGGTAAATTAGTCTGAAATTTTCAGTCTGAGTTCAGGGAATTTTCCTGGCCCGGGGGAAGTAATGTAATTGTGACAGTTCTGATGTGGGGTAAGAGTCCAGATTCAAGAGCTGTATTTAGTATACCTGTGTATTGATGGAGTGCAATCACTGGTAGGTTAGTTATACCATTTTATTTATCGTGCTATTGACGGCGGCTTGTTCTTGAAATCTCTGAATTGTTTTTAGGATCTAAGGATAAGGTATCTAAGGATAAGGTGGAACTCATTGCGCATGTTGCTAAGGTCCATTACTTGCTCTTGAAGTAATGCTGCAGCATCCTTGTCGACTAGAGTTCTAATTTTCTTTTCATTGATTGGGACAAGAGTTTACATTCTGGAAGGGAGTAGTGGAGATATGGAGGGGGTGGAGGGGGGGGGCGTGGGGGGGGGGAGGGGTGATGTTAGAGGGAGGGAAGGAAGACAATGTGAGAGGTCATGTGAGAGAGGAATCACAAGGAGAGCGCACATGGTGAGAGGTCAGTAATTACCCGACCTCAGACACCCTCGTGGCTTCATGTTCCATGAACATTTGTGTAGTAGGCCTAAGTTGGGGGGGAGGGGAGGGAGGGGAGGGGGAGGGGGTAGACGCCAGCCTGCATATACCACTCTCCACTAAACCATTTTTTTTAGTAAGACAGCCTGCAGCCTACACTTACTCTTATCCTTCACTCCTGCACCTTCCCCAGCCTACACCCGCACCTTGTCAAGCACAAGACGAAGCTGGAAAAAGTTCAGAGGTATGCCACTAGACTAGTCCCAGAACTAAGAGGCATGAGTTACGAGGAAAGGCTGCGGGAAATGCACCTTACGACACTGGAAGACAGAAGAGTAAGGGGGAGACATGATCACTACCTACAAAATCCTCAGGAGAATTGACAGGTTAGACAAAGATAAACTATTCAACACGGGTGGTACGCGAACAAGGGGACACAGGTGGAAACTGAGTACCCACATGAGCCACAGGGACGTTAGAAAGAAAAACTTTTTCAGTGTCAGAGTAGTTAACAGACGGAATGCATTAGGCAGTGATGTGGTGGAGGTTGACTCCATACACAGTTTCAAATGTAGATATGATAGAGCCCAGTTGGCTCAGGAATCTGTACACCAGTTGATTGACGGTTGAGAGGCGGGACCAAAGAGCCAGAGCTCAACCCCCGCAAGATCAAATAGGTGAGTATACCCACACCAGTCTACAGTCCTTCACTAATACAACCAGAGTGTAGTTTACATACAATATCCGGATGAACGAGGGTGTGGTGGTAGACCGTAGTGTCCGGATGAACAATAATGCGGGGAGAGGGAAGAGAGGGGAAGGGAAAGGTTAATGAGTCACGTGGCAAAGAATAATGGGAAGAGGGGAAAGAAGGAATGGGAGGTAATGGAGGGATGTGGGGAAGGAAGGTGATGGAGAGGAGAGAGAGAGAGAGAGAGAGAGAGAGAGAGAGAGAGAGAGAGAGAGAGAGAGAGAGAGAGAGAGAGAGAGAGAGAGAGAGAGAGAGAGAGGGAAGCAACAGAAACAATTCAGAAGCGAACATACGAAAAGACTTTACCTTTCAAAAGAACACAAATATAGTAGCTCTACTTTTCCTTTAAAGTAGCTTTCCTTTCCATAAAGAACCTTTCAAACAAGTACCGTGATACCAACAATGGTCCTTCACAAGACACTAGAGTTACTGACCGGGAGAACCACCACAGACTCACAGTCACTCAAATCCATTCAATAAATCATCTAAATTACTGAGAGTATAAAATGTCTCAAACTATACTACTTTACAATGCAGGCTGGAGAGAGATACATCAAAAATCTACTATAGAAAACAAAACACAAGAAGAACTAATCACGAATATACACACAATCCGAAGAGGCAATAGGGTATGCTTAGTGACAATTCTTAGCATACCTATTGGGTATACTACGAATCCCCAAGACAAAGGCTGAAAGAGGCTTTTCAACATTCTGGGTTTGAGCATGACGATGGGGGTGGGGGAGGGGGGGGGATAATAACTAGTCGACCTGTTATGCTGTTCAATACGGAGCTTAAGGAACATCTTCCCGGAGGTTACTTGATCAAGTGGGTCTGCGACTGGTTGCATCAGACTGCGATGCAGCAACAATCTAACAACCTGGTTGATCAGGATATCGACCAGGGATAGAGGGGGGAAAGTGTAGGCATGGAAAAGTGCAGGAGAGGGGAAGAGTGTGGGGGTGATGCGAGAGGGTGTGAGAGGGGATTGCCATTTACTACAAGTAGGTCCCCTCCGGCCGTCTTAACCCCGCAGACAACCACATCCCAACCATACAAGATGCTTGTCGTATAACCCTTGAGGTAGGAACAGCAGACAGGAGATGAGATAGGGAGGCAAGAGGAGGTGGGATGCTGCTAGAGATGGCAGGGGTGCGGAGGCTGCGGGTGTCGTGGGAGGAGGCGGGATGTTTTCTAATGTTTACAAGCGGGAGATTGCATCCAGCAGGGCACATTGGTTGTGAATTGTTGTGATAGGCTGCTTTAGGGACTTGTTTGGCAGTGTCCACAAGCTCCACACACACACATACGCACGCACGCACACGCACACACACACACACACACACACACACACACACACACACACACACACACACACACACACACATATACATAAAGCTCCCTGCCGCTTATGAGTCAAAGTAAAATCCGTGTACTTGTATGAGAGAGAAAAACAGAAATCACGAAACCAAATAGAAAATAGGTGCATGAACCATAAAAGCCGTGAGAGAGAGAGAGAGAGAGAGAGAGAGAGAGAGAGAGAGAGAGAGAGAGAGAGAGAGAGAGAGAGAGACAGAGAGAGAGAGAGAGAGAAGATGGTAGCTGGGATGTTCGGAAGAGAACGCTCGTCATATTACAGTGTCCTGTGACACCATCTGTGGTGTGCCACACCAGTGGTGGTAGTGCCACACCAGTGGTGGTAGTGCCACACCAGTGGTGGTAGTGCCACACCAGTGGTGGTAGTGCCACACCAGTGGTGGTAGTGCCACACCAGTGGTGGTAGTGCCACACCAGTGGTGGTAGTGCCACACCAGTGGTGGTAGTGCCACACCAGTGGTGGTAGTGCCACACCAGTGGTGGTAGTATCTCACCAGTGGTGGTAGTACCACACCAGTGGTGGTAGTACTGTGGGAACCGACCTGTGAGATTTATATTTATTTAATTTATATGAATTTATATTTACGTTAATTTATATACTTCGATAGCAATTTGTATAATGATAAGTGGACTGTATTTCTGCAATAATCTCATAATCTCACAAATCGATCCTCTACACATTAGGGGGGTTTATATTTATATGTATGCAGCCAATCAAACTACAGTAACTACATACATTGAAGAGGTTCCTTATCTTATAGTACAGCAGGTTAGTCCACCAGGTATAACTAGGGTGTAGACACCAAATTATCCTCTTTGAGGTAGCTTCCATATCACCCAGTAACTGGTGCACAAATCTTGCATCCTCGTCTTGACCTGTCAAAAGTGCGCTAGCTGTGAAGCCAGATACCTATATATGACAAGTATATCAGAGAAAACAGTACATGGAACATGAAGACCTGGCTTAATTACCTTTAGTATGAGGCGATTTCGCGTTCTAACCGGGTCACCCTATATAATGACATTAATGGCCACTAATGATAGATAATGGGTTTCAGAAAGAACACTTAACTTGATTTGTTGACAGCGTGTTGACAAATGGTACACCTTTGGTATCCATAACACTACGTCCAAGTAAAATTAACAGGAGCCGAATTTGCTCCCGTGTGAGCCTCTGGTCTCGTATAACAACAATGGCTGCATCTAACACTCCATTCTATTGACGTCTGGCCGACATTGTCCAGAATGATAGGAGCCAAATTTGCTCCACACGTCTCGGAGGTGACACAACAATGGCTGCCCTCCTTCCTCACTCTGACGCCTGGCCTACTTTGTCCAGATTTCAGAAAGTGATAGAAGGGTCACATTTACTCTACTTTAATATTGATAATTAAGTTAATTTATATAAGATGTTTTATGATGGTAAAGTCCAAAGACTAATGTATTTAAGAATAATTCCCAGCAGAATAGCTGGTGAATTATAATGGTATGTGGTGATGATATCCCGTTTTCTTTAGATGGTAATTCCACTACAAGTTACGTTTTCTATGGGTAACTTGTTGGTAATACAGCTATTATCTGTATGATATATTAAATGGTGTCGGATTTTCCGACATAATTCCCCAGGGGGCTGCTCACGGGTCGAAGTCCTATTTAGAACAGACGAACACCGATACTCCTCCTTCGAATTATTAGATTAATCACACATTTGTGCGTCTGTTCGTACAGGACGGATGTCCCGTACTAGAGTTGCAGGGGTTAGAAGTCTAATGCGATTTCATTTCCCTGTCAACTCTTGAAAGGCTAATATTCAAGCCTAATTACATATTATTTAACCCAGAAGACTGAATGTGATCAAGTACTACAGTCAAGTATGATTCAGGGACTGCAGTGAGATCAGTGACATTAGATATAACTTGAAGTTTGTTCAGGTAACTAGTCACTGATATATAAACACTGAGGCCCATGGAATACATCTTGATTAAATAATAAATGTATCAAATCAGTCATCAGATTTATTGGGGTTTTAATTTAGTTAATTGATTCAGAAGATTGAATAGCTCATCATTAAAGTAAAGTATGGTTCTGAGACTGCAGTGGGTTCAGTGACTTGGTCGCAGTGACTTGTAGCTGTTTTAGGCTACTGTTCACTGATTTGCCACTGAGGCCTCATGAACTCATCTCCAGCTTTAAATGATGATACTAACATCAACCTCTGTTACTATAGTCAGCTGTAATCTCCTTAGTATAATGCTACTGGAGAAATATAATCAGCTGACAAATTTAGATCTCTACTGGTATTGTTTATCTGCAGGCATAGGTCTCCTCAGGCTTGATACTGGGCCTGAGAGTAATTTACCTCCTGCAGAGTTTAACATGGTTATACCCTGATATTTAGTAGGGCTACCGATGAATTGATGGTAGTAGTCTGTCCCCACAAGGACAGCCATTTGGCATTTGATTTGCTCAAATTTACCTGCAGCTGCTTGATAATAGCTTTCCAGGTCAGTATAATCAACTTGAGATTGTTGTGACAAATCTTCACATTTCTTGATCTGTCTTGTTAAGTGGCCTTTAAGACCTGCAAGGGTTCTTTTCATTCTCCCTGCATTATCCATACTGGCTCGTTGGTGAAGCCTTGTGGGGCTTGTACTTGGGCTGCTCATAATACTGAACAAGCTCTGATGGTAGCCTAGGGTAAATTCTGAACTCACTAGGCAATAATCCTACCTCTACTAGAGGTTAGCACTTAAAATTAATACACATTATATATATATACAATCATCCACACTAATGATTTGAGTGATAAACCAGTGTCACTGGAAGTACCTTTAGGTTAGCTCTTCTATATCACCCTAGGATGGTAGAGACACTAATTAATCACTCAAAGGTGTAATGATCATAAGTAATTTATTATATATACAACTCAACTCGAGTTGTTAAAAATTACACCCAAAATAGGGTCTGGACCATGCATTAATGGTGTTAGGTTGTTCAATATAGTACAACTGACTATAGTAATAATGGGACTAGGATGAACAATAATAGTTCAACTAGTCAATGGTAATATCCTACCCTGTTGTGGGTTGGCAATTAGTAAATATTATACTGTGATCACTAGTGCAATATATATTAAATAATTCTCTATTTTGGAGAAATAATATACACAATTATTGTTAATAGCCTCTTAATTAGCCTCTATGAAACTTCTAATATTATCTAGAAGTATTAAATGTTATTAGTGACCTCGCGAAATAAAGTCCACAAAATTCGTGGATAATCTCTCGCGAAATGTAACACCACGAAATCCGTGAACAATATCGCGAAGACACAGTCACTAATTAGGCTGGCTTCTATATTAGCGCTGTCATTTCACGAAATAACACGCCACCAAATATCTGTGGGTGTGCATGAAACCGCTGACGAAGCTGAACTGGGCTGAGGGAGGCTCCTGAGCTCCCACGAGGCAACGCCGCTGTCTATGACTGGCTGGCTTTGTTTAAATAACACTGCACTAGTATATTTAATGAATCCACTGGTTAACTGGTTCATCCGGTACTAAGATGACCAAATGTGGGTTCAAAGGATCAAATAATCCGTCATCCGGTTCGAAGATGACCAAATAATGTGGGAACCGACCTGTGAGATTTATATTTATTTAATTTATATGAATTTATATTTACGTTAATTTATATACTTCGATAGCAATTTGTATAATGATAAGTGGACTGTATTTCTGCAATAATCTCATAATCTCACAAATCGATCCTCTACACATTAGGGGGGTTTATATTTATATGTATGCAGCCAATCAAACTACAGTAACTACATACATTGAAGAGGTTCCTTATCTTATAGTACAGCAGGTTAGTCCACCAGGTATAACTAGGGTGTAGACACCAAATTATCCTCTTTGAGGTAGCTTCCATATCACCCAGTAACTGGTGCACAAATCTTGCATCCTCGTCTTGACCTGTCAAAAGTGCGCTAGCTGTGAAGCCAGATACCTATATATGACAAGTATATCAGAGAAAACAGTACATGGAACATGAAGACCTGGCTTAATTACCTTTAGTATGAGGCGATTTCGCGTTCTAACCGGGTCACCCTATATAATGACATTAATGGCCACTAATGATAGATAATGGGTTTCGGAAAGAACACTTAACTTGATTTGTTGACAGCGTGTTGACAAATGGTACACCTTTGGTATCCATAACACTACGTCCAAGTAAAATTAACAGGAGCCGAATTTGCTCCCGTGTGAGCCTCTGGTCTCGTATAACAACAATGGCTGCATCTAACACTCCATTCTATTGACGTCTGGCCGACATTGTCCAGAATGATAGGAGCCAAATTTGCTCCACACGTCTCGGAGGTGACACAACAATGGCTGCCCTCCTTCCTCACTCTGACGCCTGGCCTACTTTGTCCAGATTTCAGAAAGTGATAGAAGGGTCACATTTACTCTACTTTAATATTGATAATTAAGTTAATTTATATAAGATGTTTTATGATGGTAAAGTCCAAAGACTAATGTATTTAAGAATAATTCCCAGCAGAATAGCTGGTGAATTATAATGGTATGTGGTGATGATATCCCGTTTTCTTTAGATGGTAATTCCACTACAAGTTACGTTTTCTATGGGTAACTTGTTGGTAATACAGCTATTATCTGTATGATATATTAAATGGTGTCGGATTTTCCGACAAGTACCACACCAGTGGTGGTAGTACCACACCAGTGGTGATAGTGCCACACCAGTGGTGATAGTGCCACACCAGTGGTGGTAGTACCACACCAGTGGTGATAGTGCCACACCAGTGGTGGTAGTACCACACCAGTGGTGGTAGTGCCACACCAGTGGTGGTAGTGCCACACCAGTGGTGGTAGTGCCACACCAGTGGTGGTAGTACCACACTAGCGACGGTAAATCCACACCAGCCCCCCCATATATACAAAATATTGGTACATAGATATTTCAGTAAACTCAGTAAGCCCTTCTCTAAGAACACACACACAACAGTGCTCGGTAAACCACACAATCTCCAGCTGTTACACATTTATTGTGTACCCTTTGGCCTTCGTGTAAACTAATAATAATAATAATAAAAATAATACAGTTTACACATGAAATAATACACACCCTGGACATTATGAATACCGTATACACGCCGCTATTACTGGTCTCCTGGGCTCACGAGGGAACTATACATGGGAACAAGGCGAGGTATATCTTTCAGACATACATGGAGAGAGGTATACTCAGATTCTTGATGTGTAAACTCTGAGATTTTACTTTTTGCCCCCCCCGAGTATGTTTACGGCTTAAGTATACTTACTGGGTAGCTGCTCTGTAAACTTTTGTGGTGGTCTCAATAACCCTCCAGAGGTTGATAGGACTTAAAACCCTCCAGAGGTTGATAGGACTTAAAACCCTCCAGAGGTTGATAGGACTTAAAACCCTCCAGAGGTTGATAGGACTTAAAACCCTCCAGAGGTTGATAGGACTTAAAACCCTCCAGAAGTTGATAGGACTTAATAATTCTCCAGAGTCTGGTAGGCCTATATAACCGTTCGGAGTTTGAATTTAAATTCCTTTAAAGTACGATAGAACTTAATAATCCTCCATGTGTTGAAAGGCCTTAATAACCCACAGAGGATGATAGGCCTTAATAAGCCTCCGGTGGTTTATGAGCCTTAATAACTCTCTAGAGGGTCATAGGCCTTATATATATATATATATATATATATATATATATATATATATATATATATATATATATATATATATTGTACCTAGTAGCCAGAACGCACTTCTTGACCTACTGTGCAAGACCCAATTTGCCTAATAAGCCAAGTTTTTTTAGTTAATATATTTTTCAAAAAAATTTCTAATGAAATGATAAAGCTATTCATTTCATGATGCATGAGTTAATTTTGTTTAATTTGACTTAAAACTAACGTAGATATATGAGCGAACCTAACCAACCCTACCTAACCTAACCTAACCTAACCTAACCTAACCTAACCAACCCTACCTAACCTAACCTATCTTAACCGAACCTAAACTAACATAATTATGTCAATAATTTATGTTCTTAAAATAATAATATAATAATAATAATAATTCAAATAAACCAATTGGAAATTTGTTGTTGAAAATAAAGAAAATCACTCGGCCTATTAGGCAAATCGGGCCTTGGATAGTAGGCCGAGAAGTGCGTTCTGGCTATTAGGTCCGACATATATATATATATATATATATATATATATATATATATATATATATATATATATAAATATATATATATATATATATATATATATATATATATATATATATATATATATATAAATATATATATATATATATATATATATATATATATATATATATATATATATATATATATATATATATATATATATATATATATAAACAGGAGCACCAAATTGCGAGAACGAGAACGCAGTACTCGGTCTAATATGCAAGACCCGATTTGCCTAATAGGGAAAAATAGTGATTTTCGTTAGTTTAAAAAAATTTCCAATTGGGTTATCTGAATTAATATTATTATTATTTTATATTACGAACATGAATTACTGACTTAGTTATGTTAGTTCAGTTTAGGTCAAGATTGGTTAGGTTAGGTTAGGTTAGGTTAGGTTAGGTTTGATCATATTTCTACGCTACTTTTAAATCTAATTAATAAAAATTGAATCGTATATTATATAATGGAAAGCTTTATCATTTAACAAGAAAAATATTTTGTGATATATATATCGCAAACGACACCCAAAATAATGGACAGAAACAGCCACAATAGGTGACTGGACATGAGCGAGGCATTAAAGATACATCACATCAAGCCACACATCAATAACCAACTACCACCAAACTACACTCCGCCAGCGTCAACAACATGACACAACATACAACATACAACACACAACATACAACATACAACACACAACATACAACAACACACAACATACAACATACAACACACAACATACAACATACAACACACAACATACAACATACAACACACAACATACAACATACAACATCAGCCCTCATGCAAAGAGAAGATTGACAAGATAGAGTGGACCTATAATTGAGGTGCTTCACCTCATCACCTTATCCTCGAGGACATATCATGCAGCGAGAAACTTGACAAATATCAGAGTAACAAAGTTATCGCGAATAACCCGAACTCAATTACGGGCTCACCATAGCCCGTGCTACATGGACATTTCGTTCTGAGTAGCTAAATCTATAACAACAACACTTTGCAATCATTTCTGCTCTGCCTTTAACAATGTTAATAAAAGTTAACGCAACTCTTAGTGGAGAAATTGCTGACCTGGAGAGCGTGCAGAGACCCGTCCCTGCTAGAATCCACTCAGTAAAACATCTAAACTAATGAGACCGACTAAAATGCCTAAATTTGTATTCTCTTGAACGCAGGCGGAAGAGATACATAATAATTTACATGTGATAAATAGTGGAGGGGCTGGTCCCAAACCTGCACACAGAAATAACACCACATGAGACCAGAAGGCATGGCAGGATGTGCAGAATACCCCCGTTGAAAAGCAGAGGTGCAACAGGAACGCTGAGAGAGAACTCTATCTAGATCAGAGGCCTGAGACTGTTCAACACGCTTCCACTACACATAAGGGGCATAACTGGCCGACCCCTCACAGTTTTTAAGAGAGAACTTGACAAGCGCCTCCAAAGGATACCTGATCAACCAGGCCGTGATTCGTACGTCAGGCTGCAAGCAGCCGCGTCCAACAGCCTGGTTGACCAGTCCAGCAACCGGGAGGCCTGGTCGACGACCGGGCCGCGGGGACGCTAAGCCCCAAAATTATCGCAAAGTTACCCCGAGCTAAGTAAACCAAATAAAGCTGTAAAACTTAACTTCAGAGAATTAATTTTTTCAACTTCTTAAGTGAAGAAAAATATAGAAAAAGATTCGTGCTAGGATCATTGATCTCCCACTTTCTGTCTCATTCAATAATATATGCCTATGGGAAAGACTGCTACCAAAATATACTAGTATATATATATATTATATATATATATATATATATATATATATATATATATATATATATATATATATATATATATATATATATATATATATATATAAATAAACGCCACGGTGGTGAGAGAGTCTTAAGGGGGTTCGTGACTAAGAAATCAAACTCCAGCTTCTTGAAACACCACTGGCAGCGAACAAGCGTTCACAGCCCAAGCTTGAGATCCCTGCCAGAGATCTCAAGCTGATGCCAACAGATAAAAAAAAAATACCGAAGCAGTACTTATAGTTTTAAACACTTACACGAAAGATTTATTCGGTTTAAAAACTTTGAACAATATTTCGTTTTTCGGTTTCGGCGTCTTTCGGTGCCTATTTGTGACACTGTAGCTGTACCCGTACCGTACAGTGTACCTGCTTCTGTACCGTACAGTGTACCTGCTTCTGTACCGTACAGTGTACCTGCTTCTGTACCGTACAGTGTACCTGCTTCTGTACCGTACAGTGTACCAATCAAAATAATTATTCATATATATGGTAGTACATATATAATTAGGAAAGTGTACATAATGTGTACATAAATTACATCAGAGTCGCATTAACATTATAGCAAGTACATTTATCATTATCGCAAACCTAGTAATAACTTATATAAGTTATTACAGTACATATAGTTATTGTAATAACCTGCATTGTAATAACCCACAATATTGTATTATTGTATTGTGATAAGTACAATACAATAACAATTGTTATTACAGCACTGTAACACCTTATGTTGATATGTTGTAGAGATACATATATTATATATATATATATATATATATATATATATATATATATATATATATATATATATATATATATATATATATATATATATATGACTCAGACCACGGAGGAAAATGAAAAAGGAAATTTCCTTAAGTACTTTCGTATATTAAATACATCTTCAGAAGGAATGGAATTCCTTCCATTCCTTGATTCCATTCCTTCTGAAGATGTATTTAATATACGAAAGTACTTAAGGAAATTTCCTGTTTCATTTTCCTCCGTGGTCTGACATTGTCACATTCTTAATCACGTGTTTATTTTCGTGATATACACACACACACACATATATATATATATATATATATATATATATATATATATATATATATATATATATATATATATATATATATATATATATAATATAACAAATCTGTGATGAGGCAATTAGCATCAGCACTAATAAAGTAATTATAATACGATACATATATATATATATATATATATATATATATATATATATATATATATATATATATATATATATATAATATATATATATATATATTCCACTAGATTCTAGAGCTCAGTATCACCCCCGGACACATAGCTCATGTATCATTGATCTGACGTCAATAGAACTCATAATGGCTGGCAGTAATCCCCTCCCCGTCTCTCTCTCTCTTTGACAGAATTCCCTTCGTACCTCCAAGTATCACGCCTGGGGGGGGGGGGGGGATTACACCCGCTACACCATTGTGTTGATCTCACATTCTTAAGTTGTATGTCTTGGCAATTAAGTGTGTATTTCTGGGGGGTAAGTGGTTAGTGGTGTAAGAGAGCGCCAGAGGGGGAGAGAAACGAGACGCAAAGAGTTGATTGAGTTTGGTGGATGGTGAGTCCCTCTTCAGGCATAAATGATATCATTTGTTTGTGAGTTATTTCCTCATGTTTGTATGAGGACATGAGGGCCAGGATGAATGCTGTGATGAGAGGTGGTAGACCTACCATTAATGTATGATGACTTACTGTAAATATGTAGCTCTTGTAATAGCACTTTCTCTGTAACTAGCTGACATTGTATCTATAAGATGTGAAGGATTGAAGAAATTATTTAAGTAATAATCTAAGATGAGGTCTGATAAAGACCTTTTGTGCCCTCTGTAATGCTTTTGCGCTACCGCTCACAGGATGAGTATGGGGTGCACAATAAACTAGCCGCCTTCGGCGGCAACAATAAATAAAAAAACAAATGAGGGGTGGGGATGGACTCACAAGATGTATCTGGAACATCTTCATTCACAATTAAGCATTACTAAAGTCAGCATTTTCTTTAAAGCATCAACATGGTCAGCATTTTCTAGGTCCCAAAGTTCTTATTGATGCAAGTTTTGTAGTGTTCCTAATGTTCTTGTTAATGTTCTGTAATGTTCTCCACTTACACAGAGAAGAGAGGGGAACCTTGTAGTACAGAATAGTTTCCACCACCGCCACACTCCAGAGCGTTGTTCAGTGACCGGTTGTGTGGGTAGGCTGGTAGTTACTGGCAGTTAGAGGCGGTCCAATTGGCCAGATCAGTAGATAATCAAATACTTTGCTTAACAGTGTGTTTAAGACAACAGTTATCTTGTTATTAGAGGACATGGAAAGTTAGGGAGTTGTCTGGCGTGTGTGTGTGTGTGTGTGCGTGTGTGTGTGTGTGTGTGTGTATGTGTATGTGTGTGTGTGTGTGTGTGTGTGTGTGTGTGTGTGTGTGTGTGTGTGTTAGAGACACGGTACTGTACCTGTAATGTACCACGCAGTGTTCCTGCTTGTTCATAGACAGTAATGTACTTTCCGGCGTACCACGCAGTGGGACAATGTACCAGTTTGTCTGCTACACAGACACTGTACCTGCCAGGGTACTTGTCTGTGTATTTGCTGTGTACCTGCATGTGTACCCCGCAGTTTTTCTTCCGGTGTGTCACATAAGGTGTACCGCACAGTGTACCGCGCAGTGTATATCTGCCTGTGTACCGGACAGAATACACCTGCCTGTGTACCGGACAGAATACACCTGCCTGTGTACCGGACAGAATACACCTGCCTGTGTACCGGACAGAATACGCCTGCCTGTGTACCGGACAGAATACACCTGCCTGTGTACCGGACAGAACACACCTGTCTGTGTACCGGACAGAATACATCTGCCTGTGTACCGGACAGAACACACCTGCCTGTGTACCGGACAGAATACACCTGCCTGTGTACCGGACAGAATACACCTGCCTGTGTACCGGACAGAATACACCTGCCTGTGTACCGGACAGAATACACCTGCCTGTGTACCGGACAGAATACACCTGCCTGTGTACCGGACAGAACACACCTGCCTGTGTACCGGACAGAATACACCTGCCTGTGTACCGGACAGAACACACCTGCCTGTGTACCGGACAGAATACACCTGTCCGTGTACCGGACAGAACACACCTGCCTGTGTACCGGACAGAACACACCTGCCTGTGTACCGGACAGAACACACCTGCCTGTGTACCGGACACGTATCGTACAAAAATCTGTCAAAAGAGAGATAACAAGCAAGACCCCATAACACAAGGCATTACAAACCTCAACATAACCCTGGACATCAGGGATCCGCAACATCACCCGCGAGTCTCCCAAAATAAATATATTTTTGTGTCTTTTTCTAATTATTAATTTTGACCACAGGTGTGGCCACACATTTACAAAGGCCACATATGTATATATGTGACACTGTCTTCTGTTCTCCCTGGCCAGGGCCAATTGGAGATCTGTCAACCACGGTGGTGTTCAGTGATTGGTTGAACCATTAACCCAACAGAAAATGGTGATTGTAGTGATTTATTTTTGTAAATAATATTTACATAGGCGTAAATACATATATTTACATCTGTCCTACATGAACAGTGTCTGGGTTAGGTTCACTTGCGCGGAGTGTGATTGTGGTGTTAAGAGGTGTTGTATACTCAGTTGAGTTTACTTGTTTACTACACAGGCAGTCTACCTTCCGCTGAAGGTGTACCTCCTCCAAGTGTACCGCGCAGTGTAGCTAAGGAAAACGGTACGGACGGTACATGGGGGGGGGGAGGTACCGCGCAGTGTAGCCACGGATCGCTCAGACAGTAATTTTTAATATATATGTATATTTGGTTTTAATTTTTGCCTCGAAAGGCGAGTTTATTTGGGGCAGCGCCACTCATCCTGTGAGTGGACACACCGCCATAGTGACGGTATTGGGCAGCGTCACTCATCCTGTGAGTGAACACACCGCCATAGTGACAGTACTGGGCAGAGTCACTCATCCTGTGAGTGGACACACCGCCATAGTGACAGTATTGGGCAGCGTCACTCATCCTGTGAGTGGACACACCGCCATAGTGATAGTATTGGGTAGCGTCACTCATCCTGTGAGTGAACACACCGCCATAGTGACAGTACTGGGCAGAGTCACTCATCCTGTGAGTGGACACACCGCCATAGTGATAGTATTGGGTTGCGTCACTCATCCTGTGAGTGGACACACCGCCATAGTGACAGTATTGGGCAGCGTCACTCATCCTGTGAGTGGACACACCGCCATAGTGATAGTATTGGGTAGCGTCACTCATCCTGTGAGTGAACACACCGCCATAGTGACAGTACTGGGCAGAGTCACTCATCCTGTGAGTGGATACACCGCCATAGTGACAGTATTGGGCAGCGCCACTCATCTTGTGAGTGGACACACCGCCATAGTGACAGTATTGCGTAGCGCCACTCATCCTGTGAGTGGACACACCGCCATAGTGACAGTATTGGGCAGCGTCACTCATCCTGTGAGTGGACACACCGCCATAGTGACAGTATTGGGGCAGCGTCACTCGTCCTGTGAGTGGACACACCGCCATAGCAGCATGTACAACACTCCCCAATAGGAAGAAAACCCGCTGGGTTGTTCATCCTGTCACTTGTACCCAGACACAGCTGGGACTTGCTTAACTGTCTCAAGTGAACAGCTCCTCAAACACGAAGATTACCATTTAACAAGCCCTAAACTTACGTTATCTTGAGGATGCAAAGTGGGGGAATCTTTTAAGAACAGTATTTACATTTGACAAATTGTTTTTTCCTAACTCAAACAATGTGGGGCTGATTTTTCTACACATACTTAGAATGACTCTAAGATGTCCACACTCTCAGGTAGTGTTCAAGGCGGTGTCCGTCACTCTCACCGCAGATTCCGCAACTTCGCTGATCAACTGTTGTTTCTACTCCGAATCGCCATGGATATTTGTATCCAAGATGGATTCTCGCTATTACCGATTCTCTCCCGCGGCCACCTCCTCTTCGTCCATAATGATTGGGATTGCCAGCTGCAACCACATTGTACCATGGTACAGATTCACTGGTTTGTTCTTCTATCCTTTTTTCCTCAGTTACCTTGTCACGGTGATGTTGCCTGATAATACCTCTAATTTGTAGAAGGTCTTGGGTATGAAGTATTCAATATGGTCTCCTTCAGCGCCTTCAGCAGCCAGCACATCTGCTCGTTCATTTCCACAGGTCCTAACATGGGAGGGAATCCATAGGACCTTCATCTCTCTTCCCTGATTGGTTAGTAGTCTTACAGCTCTCTTGTTGTCAGCGACAATTGCTTGGGTTTTCTGCCTGATTTCTCCTAAGTAAGTAAGTAAGTAAGTAATTATCAAAAGAAGGCACCAAACCGGGAAGGCTATGTAGCACCATCAAATACGCAAAATAATCAGAGGGCGCTAAATATCACCAAGGATGCCAATACGAGAACAAAAACGCATAAGGCGAACGGTATCAAAAGTATCCGAGTCACCAAGGATTTCTCCTAAGGCTTTGTAGCGCTGCTTGTGAATCAGTGTAGATCACTGCACCGCCAGTGTTCCAAGGAATCATAACACCATAACAATGGCAGTTAGCTCTGCTTGCGTTGAAGAGGCATAGTTCTCAATTCGTGATTTTTCTTCGCTTCCGTTTTGAAAGGCATTATTCTTAATTACGGTGTATGCTGTACCAGCCATGCCATTGGTTAGATTAGATGACCCTTCAGTGTAGATTTGGTCTAATTTATTCCCAGCTTGTTTATAAATTTTCTTAAGATACTTATAACTCATTTCTTGTGGTATTTTTGGATTTTGGGGGGATTTTGGAATTTTTCGTTGTCATATTGTACATGATAATCCTACATGAGTCATCCTCCCAGGTAACCTCTCAACAGACAGGAGCTCACGGGCTTGCTCAAGCAGGTGAAGTTCTTCCAGGTAGCAGACTGATTGTAGCCATTGTTTGCTTTTCCCGTTTCTTCCTGTAAATAACACAGAACTCATTTTTTTTCTTGGCAATATCATTGTAGTGGGGGTTTCTGGATATCTTAATTGCTAGTTTAGCATTCAATTCCTTAAGTCTGTGTTTAACACCGGGGAGAGACAGCTCTTCTCGTAGATTGCTCTGCGGCAATCATTCATGGGGTCCCAAAGGATTTTGGGACCCCATGAATGATTGGTTTGACTTAATTTTGTATGCTTTCAAGTCTTTTGATATTAGCTATGAGAGTAAGTGGACAAGACTGGTGTAGCATAGGCTATGACGCACAGTCTTATGGGTATTAAGACCACACCATGTTATAGCTTTCACGGCCCTGAGACTACCTTTACATGTTCCTATGAGTTGGTTGAGCTCCTCTTTCTTCCCTTTGTTAGAGCCGACAGTGACGCCAAGGTACCGAAAGTGGTCAACCTATTCAGTGTTTCACCATTAATTTTTAAGTCTTCACTTTCTCCCCGCTTGTGATGAGTGCTTTTGTCTTGTTTGTGGAGAGAGAGAGAGAGAGAGAGAGAGAGAGAGAGAGAGAGAGAGAGAGAGAGAGAGAGAGAGAGAGAGAGAGAGAGAGAGAGAGAGAGAGAGAGAGAGAGAGAGAGAGAAGCAGAGTTCAACACTATCAAATAGTTCAATGGATTATAAGGTTTTCCCAAGGTGGGAGCTTGTATTAGAACATCATCTGCATATCCCACTTGTTGTGTTCCTTCAGGAAATTCAATATTTGAAATGGCGTTCATAAATATGTTAAATAGTGTGGGGCTTAAGATCTCTCCCTTTCCCGAGTTATATATATTCATTGTTTTTGAGACTGCTTCATTGAAGCAAACCTTGACTTTCCTCCCTGTGAGGTAGTCTTCAACCCATTTCATGAGTCTCCCCTTGACACCCATGCATGCCAGCTCGTCCAGGATCGCAATCCCTTGTGCTTTGTCGAAGGCTCCTTTGATGTCAACAAATACAGAGTACCTAGCCGTGTCATTAGCCATGTAATCAACTATACAATTTGCTGTGCACCGTCGTTAAACAAATCCATTGACCCCCTCCCCTAGCCTGCCTATTTTGTGCAACAGTCGGTTTAGGATGATTCTTGCAAGCATCTTGCATGACACGAGGCTGATAAGTCTGTAATTACCAGGGGTCATTGGGCTTCGGTATGGGAACAATTATTGCGTGTTTCCATTGTGTGGGCAACACTCCACTTAGGAATGATTTGTTGAACAGGTGGAGTACTGGATTCCCCGCCACCTCTCACAGTCTGTTGAGCAAACTGTGTACCTGTGTACCACGTACGAAGTGTACCTCTACGTGTACCACCTGTGTATCATGCAGCATATACCTATGTACCATACAGTGTACCTGTGTACTGCACAGTGTACCGTACAGTGTACCTGTGTACCGCATAGTGTACCTGTGTACCGCATAGTGTACCTGTGTACCGCATAATGTACCTGTGTACCGCACAGTGTACCTGTGCCGCCGTGTGGGGCTCATTAATACATTGTATGTGTATGATAAACATTACATATATAATCAACTTTACATGTATGATAACCCCCAAGTATCTATTATCTTTATCTATTTCTCTTCCAGGTCATATATCAATATCTATTTCATGTTTAGATATGTCTAAAGGAATTACGTGCGTTCTGATGGAAATTTTATTTCTCAATAAATCAGTGTTTTGTAAAGAAATTATAATTTTTTTATATTATTATTTGACGAAGGAGAGTACCTGGACCGTAGGCCCCAGGTGTGGACCGTAGGCCCCAGGTGTGGACCGTAAGGCCCCAGGTGTGGACCGTAAGGCCCCAGGTGTGGACCGTAAGGCCCCAGGTGTGGACCGTAAGGCCCCAGGTGTGGACCGCAGGACCCAGGTGTGGACCGTAAGGCCTCAGGAGTGGACCGCAGGCCCTAGGTATCGACCGCAGTCTTCAGGGGATGAACCGCAGGCCCCAGAGGGCAGAAAACCCTGCTTTAAAACACGTTGTCATATGTCTTTCATTTTAAACATACGTGATAGGTTTGAGCAACGTTTGTTGCGGGTGTTTTAAGACTTTCTATTGTGTGTTGCGGATGTTTTAAGACGTTCTATTGTGTGTTGCGGATGTTTTAAGACGTTCAATTGTGTGTTGCGGATGTTTTAAGACGTTCTATTGTGTGTTGCGGATGTTTTACGATTTCTACGACGTGTTGAGGATGTTTTACGATTTCTACGACGTGTTGCGGGTGTTTTAAGACGTTCAATTGTGTGTTGCGGACGTTTTGAGATTTCTACAATGTGTTGCGGGTGTTTTAAGACGTTCAGTTGTGTGTTGCGGGTGTTTTAAAACGTTCAGTTGTGTGTTGCAGATGTTTTAAGACGTTCAGTTGTGTGTTGCGGGTGTTTTAAGACGTTCAGTTGTGTGTTGCGGGTGTTTTAAGACGTTCAGTTGTGTGTTGCGGGTGTTTTAAGACGTTCAGTTGTGTGTTGCGGGTGTTTTAAGACGTTCAGTTGTGTGTTGCGGGTGTTTTAAGACGTTCAGTTGTGTGTTGCGGGTGTTTTAAGACGTTCAGTTGTGTGTTGCGGGTGTTTTAAGACGTTCAGTTGTGTGTTGCGGGTGTTTTAAGACGTTCAGTTGTGTGTTGCGGGTGTTTTAAGACGTTCAGTTGTGTGTTGCGGGTGTTTTAAGACGTTCAGTTGTGTGTTGCGGGTGTTTTAAGACGTTCCGCGGCACCGTCAAGGAACTCTATGAACCTTCACTGTTCACTAAGTCAACTCCATCACACAGATTTCTCAGCTTTTCAATATTACTGTGCAACTTGGAGTCCGCCGGAGGCGGGTTGCGTCGGCGAGGGGAAAGAGCGCAGGGGTTAGCGGGAAGGGGAACACTCGCAGCGTATTAGCAGCGCCTGCGGTGCCGCCGCTAGCGGCATGGCTCCGACGGCGGCGTGCCGCTCCGGAGTGAAAGACTGAAGGGTAGTTGGGTACTTACCCATGGCTGCAAGAGCGGGGTCAGGGTAGGGTAGAGTGGGCAGCATATCCATAGACTTCTCGCTCTTGATGGGTCCCATCGTAGCACAACACTCCGGTAAGATCCCGATCAGATATATCGATATTTTTCGGCGGTGCGGGTCGCGGTGGAGGGCACAAAATGGCTCGCTGGGCGGCGGCACTGACGGATTGCGCTTATCTCTCTCCGCCAGTTCAAACGACACGGTCACAAAAAAAAACCCCACCTGGATGATGGGCAGCTCGGGCACGTGTACCCGTGGCACTTAGGGGGCCCAGAGGCACTGAACTGAGGAGGGCACGGTCCGCAGGAGAGCCACCTCGCAAGTATGCATCAGTGAGTCCTCAGATACGCCTGTCACACAGCGTAGCGGAGTGGGC
Source organism: Procambarus clarkii (assembly GCF_040958095.1). Taxonomy (NCBI): domain Eukaryota; kingdom Metazoa; phylum Arthropoda; class Malacostraca; order Decapoda; family Cambaridae; genus Procambarus; species Procambarus clarkii. The sequence continues at coordinate 21,905,949 of NC_091168.1, read as the reverse complement.
GGCAACACCTGACAATTATGCCCGCCTGGCCCCGCCTCCTGATTACGCTCCGCCAATCACCGCGCCCGATTTACGGCTAAAATTAACTAAGATTCTCCCAGTCCCCCAATGGCGAGGTGGGTATACAGCAAGGTGGGCTGCGATTGGCCGGATGGGTGGCTTAAGCCCCGCCTCCGCTACACGGTGTTTGGCTGTCGCGCTTGTGGGTGCGTAACCAGAGTGCGTATAGGTGGAACGAGCGCTCAAGTGCAGGAATAACACGGCTGGGGTGCCAGCGGCCTCCACCCAACACACACATTTTCCCGCGAGATTTATTTGAGCGAGGCTTCAGAGGGGCCGACGGCGGCCTGGCTCACCACAGCGGTACTGTAAGGGAACACAGGGGGGCAGAGGGGGGTGATCAAGCCGGGCTGTTGGTGTTGTAAATCGCTAGATGTGTTGGGGGGTGGGAGAGGATACCCTATACACGCGCGCGCGCACATACATACACACGCCCAGATACACATGCACAGATACATACACACACACTGAATGAATGGTCCAACAAATGGCTACTAAAGTTCAACCCGAGTAAATGTAAGGTAATAAAACTAGTCAGTGGAAACAGGAGGCCAGACACAGGATACCGAATAGGAGATGAAGTACTTCATGAAACGGACAGAGAGAAAGATCTAGGAGTTCATATCACACCAAACCCGTCTCCTGAAGCCCACATAAAGAAGATTACATCTGCGGCATATGCGAGACTGCCTAACATCAGAACAGCCTTCAGGAACCTGTATAAGGAATCATACAGAACCTTGTACACCACATATGTAAGACCAATCCATGAGTATGCGGTCCCAGGATAGAGCCCGTACCTTGTCGAGCACACGGCAAAGCTTGAAAAAGTTCAGAGGTATCCCTCTAGGCTAGTCTCAGAACTAAGAGGCATGAGTTACGAGGAAAGGCTGCGTGAAATGCACGACACTGGAAGAGAGAAGAGTAAGGGTACACATGATCACCACCTACAAAATTCTCAGAGGAATTGACAGGGTTGATAAGGATAAACTGTTTAACACGGGTGGTACGTGAACAAGGGGACACAGGTGGAGACTGAGTACCCACATGAGCCACAGGGACGTTAGAAAGAACTTTTTCAGTGTCAGAGTAGTTACAGATGGAATGCATTAGGCAGTGATGTGGTGGAGGCTGACTCCATACACAGTTTCAAATGTAGATATGATAGAGCCCAGTAGGCTCAGGAATCTATACACCAGTTGATTGACAGTTGAGAGGCGGGACCAAAGAGCCAGAGCTCAACCCCCGCAAACACAACTAGGTGAGTACACACAACACAAACAGTGTGTATTTGGGGGCTGACTGGCTGAGTGGACAGTGCTCTAGACTCGTGGACCTAGGGACCAGGGTTCGATCCCGGCAGCCGGCGGAAAACAAATGGGCAGAGTTTCCTTCACCCTGATGCGCCTGTTACCTAGCAGTAAATAGGTACCTGGGAGTTAGACAGCTGCTACGGGTTGCTTCGTGGTGTGTGTGTGTGAAAAAAAATTGTTAGTAGTTAGTAACAGTTGAGAGGCGGGCCGAAAGAGCAGAGCTCATCCCCCGCAAGCACAACTAGGTGAATATAAGTAGGTGAATACATACACACACACACACACACAGGCCACAACACACACACACACACACACACACACACACAGGCCACAACACACACACACACACACACACACACACACACACACACACACACACACACACACACACACACACACAGGCCACAACACACACACACACACACACACACACACACACACACACACACACACACACCAAAACAACTTGTTCAAACTCTGCAAACGATCAGAAAAATAACTGTCGCAATTAAATCTAATTCATTACATTTTAGACAATTGTACAATAAAAATAAAAAAATAAAGTTTTTGTTTTAAACGCGACTAGTTTTCTGTATAAAAAATGATGAATGTTGTAAAGAGTGAACAATTACGAGAACAATTAATAATGAAGTTATTGAGTGATGATCTGTTATACAGACAGAAACGCGTTCTGTTATTGTGCTATAACAGTTAGGTTGAACAGTTAAATTTTATTGTGCATAGTATATTTGTTTTTGTTTTTATTTTAATTTTGCCCCGAGGGGCGAGTTTAATGCGAAGCGTCACTCATCCTGTGAGTGGACATACCGCCATAGCAGCATGTACAACACTCCCCAATAGGAAGAAAACCCGCTGGGTTGTTCATCCTGTCACTTGTACCCAGACACAGCTGGGACTTGCTTAACTGTCTCAACTGAACAGCTCCTCAATCAAAAAGATTAATATATCTCGACCCTTAATATCTTACGTTATCTTGCGGGTGGAAAATGAGGGAATCTGTTAAGAACAGTATCAACATTTAACAAATTGTGTTATCCTAACTCAATGTGGGGTTTATTATTCTACACATATTTCTTATGTCTCTCAGGTGTTCACATTCACGTAGATAGTGGTCAAGGCGGTGTCCGTCACTCTCACCACAGATTCTGCAACTCCGCTGCTCAACTTTTGTTTCCATTCCGAATCGCCATGGATATTTGTATCCAAGATGGATTCTAGCTATTACCGATTCTCTCCCGCGGCCACCTCCTCTTCGTCCATATTGATTGGGATTGCCAGCTGCAACCACATTGTACCAGCGAACAGATTCACTGATTTGTTCTTCTATCCTCCTCTCCTCATTAACGATACCAACTGCAGTAACAGTAACTAGTGCTGTTGGTGGTGGGGTCATTGGATGTGAGTCTTGTGTAAACCGTTTTTCATTCATAAACAGGGGGTTTGGCGGGTGCATGGAATGGACTTTGGCCTTTGTTTATGAGGACGGGCTGGCTTATGAGGACGGGCTGGAGGAAGGGCTGGTTTATGAGGACGGGCTGGTTTATGAGGAAGGGCTGGTTTATGAGGACAGGCTGGTTTATGAGGACGGGCTGGTTTATGAGGAAGGGCTGGTTTATGAGGACGGGCTGGAGGACGGGCTGTGGGTTGGGGCTAGTGAACCTGTGTGACGTCACGAAGCATTATCAGACGAGTGAGCTGGCCAGTGTTCGTTCACCTGGCCTGTCTCCAACCTTGACTTCGACGACCCTCTTCCCAGGGGAGCGGGGCGAGGAGGAGGAGAGGCGAGCCAGGAGTAAACAAACTATGGGACGAGGCTGTACCTCACTCCAGATGGTGCACAGCCTCACCCAGATGGTGCACAGCCTCACACAGATGGTGCACAGCCTCACTCAGTCCATCTGACAAGATATCATATAGAATCGACCTGCTCAGCGGGAAACAAACGCTATCTAATGTAACTTTTACAGCAGCAAGCGTACTATTTAGGGTGGAAGGTAGAGTCTCTCTCTCTCTCTCTCTCTCTCTCTCTCTCTCTCTCTCTCTCTCTCTCTCTCTCTCTCTCTCTCTCTCTCTCTCTCTCTCTCACGAGGCAGTCCGGCGGCTGGCTGCCATATATCCTCCTCTCAAGGGGGAGATTCCGGGGACGCTACACAAATATGTATTTTTCTCCGTCCTTCTCACTTTGTCCCCGTCTGGCCCCTGTCGGCCTTTGCCTGTCACCCCAGAGATACACTGTCGGCGGCCTGGGCGTCGAGGAGCCAAGCGTTTTGTCGGAGTTTGGGGGGAGCGTTTGGCGGTAGCTTGGGGGGGGGGGGGGCGTTGGTGGTAGTTTGTAAGTGTTGATGGTAGTTTGGTGAACGTTGGTGGTAGTTTGATAGAGACTGCTTTGGAAAAATGAGGAATACCTGTGGTCGACTACTGCTCGGAGAATAGGCTATGGATGAGCGGAGGCTGGGCATAGCTGAGACGAGCTGAGACGAGCGCGATCAGAGTGTGTGTGCTCAAGGGAAGGAGTCGAGAACCGTATAAAGCATTTATTAAAAAAACCAAGATACGTCTGACAAGTTCGGCCACCAGTGAGAAATGATTTAAACTCAAGAATGCGAAATTTACGATTAAGAAGATTTAACATTGTCAGGTTTAAGATTCATGTGAAGACGTTATGTTCTTGACTCGTAATTAAGCTTACTTAAACCATTTTTGTACTCAGTTGTGTATATTGTTGAGTCGTAAGAATAATTAAACCATCTCCTAGTTTATTTATATAAATTCTAATTTAAGGTTTGGTGTAGGTTTTAAAGGCTATATAAATCTCTGAAGAGTTATATTGACCCATTAACATCTTCAAGGTTATTAAACCCGATCAACTTCTGCACGGTTATCAAGATCTATCAGCATTTGGAGGGTTATTAATACCAATCAAAATCTGGAGGGGTTATTAAGGCCAGTCAAAGCCTATAGAAGGTTATTAAGGCGCCCAAATAACTTAACTGTCCAGCCAACAAGTATATACTTTAGTCCTCAACATTGTCTAGGACTAAAGTAGAGTTTCAGTGAGTATATACACCGAGGAGCTGGAGGGTATTCACTCCTGGATGTACTCCACCTCTGCCCCGGGGCCGAGTGCTCTCGGCTCACTCCACAAGAGGTCCGTGAAGATGATATGCCTTTCTTGCACGCTGAAAGAATTACATTTGGTCCGCAAGTCCATACTATATAAATCACTTTTACGTTGACTATTTTTTTTTGTTATTAATTCAGGTCAGTACTCGCTTCTCTCTTCAAAGCAGGAGAGAGATACATATTCGGTATACATAGCACGATAGAGCAGCTTTATCATTAGGATCGTCCCGAAACTCTCCAGCGGGGGGAGGCCGGGTGTACATTAATCAAGTGATTATTACAAGTGTTGGTCTGGAGGTTGTTTAGGCCCGTACGGGTGGTCGGGGAGGGAGGGAGGGGTAGAGGGGGATGATGGGAGTTAAGTAGTCAGGTAGTTTACGAGGGTGTCTGGTACCTGTCCTGTCCACGCTTATCTGGCACCTTCTCCCTATACGTATTCTGCCCCTCCTGACACTCCTCCCCCCTCCTGACACCCTTCCCCCCTCCTGATACTCTCCTCCAGACACACTCGATGTTATGATAGCAGGCGGACTGTCCGCCTTGCTGACACGAGGTGCGTGTGTTTGACAGCTAAGCTCAGCTTGCTCTCTCTTGCAAATACATTGTGCTGAAGGGGTCTTTTATCTTCCTGTGTGTGTGTGTGGGGGGGGGGGTGAGTCTGGGCTTTATTTCATCTTGGAATGATGACATTTTCTTGCCTCAGTCTGTCTTGCTATCCATCAAGAAGATCCAAATTCTCGTACGTCTGGTGTGACGAGCTGGTTGGTCTATACGCTACAGTTAAGCTTAGTTTTAACAAAGACCTGGGTAAATACTGGTCTGCGTGGATATATATATATATATATATATATATATAAAACTGGAACTGCTATACACATGGACCAATAGACCTTGGGCTGCGTCTTTAATTTGTACGTCACTATGTGGATTAATAAATATTAAACTATGGCATGTAGTACACTATAGGATCCTAGAATGCTTTTCTACAGCGTTATCATGACTGGGGGAGGGGGGGGGGCTCTAGTTATATTATGTGGCTTAGTTTTTGGTCTGGTAGCCGAGCTTGACATAGAGGGAGAAGTAGGCCTAGAGGCCGAGGACTGCTTCAGTTACCTCCAGGTTGACCTCCAGCAGAAATATGACTCTCATCTTATAGTAAAACTCAACATCCGGGACAGGCGGATAGAAGGAATAGAAAAGGAAAGGAAAGGAAAGGAAAGGAAAGGAAAGGAAAGAGAGAGAGAGAGAGAGAGAGAGAGAGAGAGAGAGAGAGAGAGAGAGAGAGAGAGAGAGAGAGAGAGAGAGAGAGAGAGAGAGAGAGAGAGAGCAGGAGCCTCCTTGCCAACTGTTACATTATATATGTGTTGCAACTACAAGATGAGCTTGTAAAAACTTCTTAATCACCGTGTGTGGTGATTAATAAGACGCTAGTTTCTACGACAGCCGTCTTACCCTGGCACAGTATGAAAGACGTAAATATATGTGTATGTGTATGTGTTCAGTATTCAGGATGCCCTCCCACAACCGTGGGAGGGCATCCCACACTTCCACAACCCGTCCCTCCCATGCACCCATTCCCCCCCCCCCCGGGCCGCAGACGGTGGGACGGGCCTCCACTTACTGTCTAAACAAGACCTGTCAGTCAGAACACCTTTAACATACAATGGTCGACAGCTCGCAGGCTATCTTTTATCTAGCAGACCAGCTGGGCGACAGCTCCCTGGTCGACTGTTCCTCCTACAGCTGGCTAGACCAGCTCCTGGGGGCTAGACCAGCTCCTGGGGGCTAGACCTGCTCCTGTGGGCTAGACCTGTTCCTGGGGGCTAGACCTGCTCCTGGGGGCTAGACCAGCTCATGTAGGCTAGACCAGCTCCTGTGGGCTAGACCTGCTCCTGGAGCCTAGACCTGCTCCTGGGGGCTAGACCAGCTCCTGTGGGCTAGACCAGCTCCTGTGGGCTAGACCTGCTCCTGTGGGCTAGACCTACTCCTGTGGGCTAGACCAGCTCCTGTAGGCTAGACCAGCTCCTGTGGGCTAGACCAGCTCCTGTAGGCTAGACCAACTCCTGTAGGCTAAACCTGCTCCTGTGGGTTAGACCAGCTCCTGGGGTCTAGACCTGCCCCTGTAGGCTAGACCAGCTCCTGGGGGCTAGACCAGCTCCTGGGGGCTAGACCTGCCTCCGTCTTCGAGGAGACAGGAGTACTGTTGTGAGACAGACAGACTCTTCCGTCTACCTGATTAAGGTAACTTGACTCCATATGCTGTCCACGGGACCTGTCTCTCCCTCCCTACCCAACCCCTTGCATTAACCCCCTCCCCCCCCGAAGCATAACACAATACACAACCTACATAATACCAAACATCGAGTATGGAGCGTCGACATCAGGAGAGCCATGATCACAACGTACAGAATATCAAGATAAATTTACCATTGACTCTCTGAGATACAGAGATGTAACAGATCTGTCAAAAACGCTGTAAGAGCGTGTTCATTATAGAGCCTTTGCAAGAAGGTAAACATATCTGTATTATGTAATCTCACATATCCATAGTATCTCGTAATCCGTAATCTCATTGTATCTTTCACAAGTTTCATTCTTTCACCCTGATGCTATTTACTTAGCAGTAATTAGGTACCTAGGAGTTAGACAGCTGCTACGGGCTGCCTCCTAGGCATGTGTATGTGTGTGTGTGTGTATGTGAGAGAGAAATATATGTAGTAGATATAATAGATATATTAGAGGAAAAATAGATTAGTTAGGAAGGCGGGGTCCAAGAGCTAATATATCCTTGTCATTCTCACAAAGAATGACAAGGAGGTGTGTGAGGTACTCAACAAAGAAATTCGAAGGAACCATGAGGACAAGGAACTGAGATATGAGGACCGTTGTCCAATCCCTCCAACAATCAGAGATCGAACCCCGACCACGTAGAGAGCCAAGCCGTGACTGTACCCACCAGGAGCCCAAGTGGCTTAACAACCCCCAACAGTGAAGTTCAGAGCTCCCCACTGTAACATTACGCTGTATTGTTCCTCCCTTAGAACAAACAAACACTTTCATTGTTTTCCATTTAACCCCCCCCCCCCCCAGCAACCACAACCTCCTCCCTATGACTGCAGTAAACACAACCCCCCTCTTCCCCTCCCTCACCCCTCTCTCTCTCACCCCTCACCCTACTCATCTTCACCGCAAGCGACCCCTCAAAATCATGTCAGTAGACAGAGGAGTGACTGACGTGTTGACGTCAGTGCGAGAGAGGCAGCAGCCTCCTGCCCCGTCATGTGGGACAGGTCAGGTCTCCTCCTGACACGTGGGAAGGTATTCCCAGAGTGGAAGAGAGAGAGAGAGAGAGAGAGAGAGAGAGAGAGAGAGAGAGAGAGAGAGAGAGAGAGAGAGAGAGAGAGAGAGAGAGAGAGATGTTGGACAAAGAGCAAGGAGCTGGGATATGAGTCCTCATATCCCAGTTCCTTGTCCTATGAGGGCAAGGAGCTGGGGTATGAGGACAAGGAGCTGGGATATGAGGACAAGGAGCTGGGGGTATGAAGACAAGGAGCTGGGATATGAGGACAAGGAGCTGGGATATGAGGACAAGGAGCTGGGGGTATGAAGACAAGGAGCTGGGATATGAGAACAAGGAGCTGGGATATGAGGACAAGGAGCTGGGGTATGAGGACAAGGAGCTGGGATATGAGGACAAGGAGCTGGGATATGAGGACAAGGAGCTGGGGTATGAAGACAAGGAGCTGGGGTATGAAGACAAGGAGCTGGGATATGAGGACAAGGAGCTGGGGATATGAGGACAAGGAGCTGGGGTATGAGGACAAGGAGCTGGGATATGAGGACAAGGAGCTGGGATATGAGGACAAGAAGCTGGGGTATGGGGACAAGGAGCTGGGATATGAGAACAAGGAGCTGGGATATGAGGACAAGGAGCTGGGATATGAGGACAAGGAACTGGGGGTATGAGGACAAGGAGCTGGGATATGAGTACAAGGAGCTGGTATATGAGGACAAGGAGCTGTGATATGAGTACAAGGAGCTGGTATATGAGGACAAGAGCTGGGATATGAGTACAAGGAGCTGGTATATGAGGACAAGGAGCTGGGATATGAGGACAAGGAGCTAGTATATGAGGACTAGGAGTTGGGATATGAGGACTAGGAGCTGGGATATGAGGACAAGGAGCTGGGATATGAGGACAAGGAGCTGGGATATGAGGACAAGGAGCTGGGATATGAGGACAAGGAGCTGGGATATGAGGACAAGGAGCTAGTGGGAGAGGAGACGGGGGAGAGGGCCAGCTGGGACGGCTCAATGTCACGATTAATGTTGGATAATTACAGGGTCTGTGGCACTGTGACCCGACCCTCCCAACACCAGTGCCACCACACTGCCACCTCCCAACACCAGTGCCACCATACTGCCACCTCCCACCACCAGTGCCACCATGCTGCCACCTCCCACCACCAGTGCCACCATGCTGCCACCTCCCACCACCAGTGCCACCATGCTGCCACCTCCCACCACCAGTGCCACCATAGTGCCACCTTCCATCACCAGTGCCACCATGGTGCCACCTCCCACCACCAGTGCCACCATGCTGCCACCTCCCACCACCAGTGCCACCATAGTGCCACCTCCCAACACCAGTGCCACCATACTGCCACCTCCCACCACCAGTGCCACCATGCTGCCACCTCCCACCACCAGTGCCACCATAGTGCCACCTCCCACCACCAGTGCCACCATAGTGCCACCTCCCACCACCAGTGCCACCATGGTGCCACCTTCCACCACCAGGGCCACCATAGTGCCACCTTCCATCACCAGTGCCACCATGGTGCCACCTTCCACCACCAGTGCCACCATAGTACCACCTCCCACCACCAGTGCCACCATGGTGCCACCTCCCACCACCAGTGCCACCATAGTGCCACCTGCCACCACCAGTGCCACCATGGTGCCACCTGCCACCACCAGTGCCACCATGGTGCCACCTTCCACCACCAGTGCCACCATGCTGCCACCTCCCACCACCAGTGCCACCACCATACTGCCACCTCCCACCACCGGTGCCACCATATTGCCACCTCCCCCCACCAGTGCCACCACCATACTGCCACCTCCCCCCACCAGTGCCACCATACTGCCACCTCCCACCACCAGTGCCACCACCATACTGCTACCTCCCACCACCAGTGCCACCATGCTGCCACCTTCCACCACCAGTGCCACCATACTGCCACCTCCCCCCACCAGTGCCACCACCATACTGCCACCTCCCACCACCGGTGCCACCACCATACTGCCACCTTCCACCACCAGTGCCACCTCCCCCCACCAGTGCCACCACCATACTGCCACCTTCCACCACCAGTGCCACCACCATACTGCCACCTTCCACCACCAGTGCCACCATACTGCCATCTCCCTCCACCAGTGCCACCATGCTGCCACCTCCCACCACCAGTGCAACGATACTGCCACCTCCCACCACCAGTGCCACCATACTGCCACCTATAACGACGTCGATCTAACCATTACAAACTCCTAACTTTAACCATTACCCCTTAACAGCAAATACAACACACACACACACAACAGGGAGACCAATCACGGCCCTCCCCTGACAGTATATAAAACGGGTCACTTGTGCTATACGTGTGTGACCAACCACACACACACACACACACACACACACACACACACACGAAACAGCTGTCACAATGTTCCCAAAAGATTATTATATCAGTCCACTAATTGAGGTAAGTGCTCCCACCACTCGCCATGGTAACACTGATATTTAATCACAACCTCGTTCGAGACCCCGTGGAGAAACCCCTAGAAGATCAAGACAAGAATTAAGGAAAATTTACGCCTGATAATTACCGAGAGTAATTGTACGTTATCAGTGATTGTATCTGTTGATAATTACAGATTAATTCACTTAAGAGAATCACTTGACATACCCCCAAAGACAAGTAAGCAAGGTGGTATATACTAGTCCAATATACTACAGTAAAGGCAAATTGTGTTTTCTAATACTTAAGAAGTCAAAACTCAAGACACAGTTACCTAAACTGTGTATATTATCAGACCAGTATGGTCGTCTACCTCCTCTTTGGACCCTCTAACACCCTTTCCACACTCAAGGTCCAGCTCACACTCAAGGTCCAGCTCACACTCAAGGTCCAGCTCACACTCAAGGTCCAGCTCACACTCAAGGTCCAGCTCACACTCAAGGTCCAGCTCACACTCAAGGTCCAGCTCCAGCTCAAGGTCCAGCTCACACTCAAGGTCCAGCTCACTCTCAAGTCACTTTAGGAAATGTACACATACTTGCCAACCAAATGGCCTGATCTAAAACTGGGTCGACAGAACATTGATTCCCGGAAGAACTTCAAAATAACCCGCAAGATATTATTGCAAGCTCCAAGGTGTTATTTCAGCTTACAACACCACAAGATTAATAGAACCTTGAAACAAAAGTAATTCGGAGCAATCTTCGCCTGTGGTCATTGATTGGGCTCAAGCTCCTGGTTCCCGGCTCAAGAAAGCCCAAACTGAAAAACTGACTTGATTCAAAACATCTTTGTGTAGAGAGGCTGCGTGAGAGTCGCCCTGGCAACGAGGCTCAGGGTTCGACCCTCGGTAACGGGAGCTGATTTTATCATTCATATTTTTTTATAATAAGAGTTGTGGAGCGTTGAAGATGGGATATTAATTTCGTCAGAATTAGGACAGCCAGGCTGTTGTTGATGAATATATTGTGCGTGTGGGTGTGTACTTACCTAGTTGAGCTTTGGCTCTTTAGTCCCGCCTCTCAACTGTCAATCAACTGGTGTACAGGTTCCTGAGCCTACTGGGCTCTATTATATCTACATTTGAAACTGTGTATGGAGTCAGCCTCCACCACATCACTGCCTAATTCATTCCATTTGTTAACTACTCTGACACTAAAAAAAATGATTTCTAATGTCTTTGTGGCTCATTTGGGTACTCAGTTTCCACCTGTATCCCCTTGTTCGTGTTTCAACCATGCTAAATAGTTTGTCTTTGTCCAATCTGTCAATTTCTTTGAAAATTTTTAAGTGGGGATCAGGTCTCCTCTAACTCTTCTGTCTTCCAGGGATGTGAGGTATAATAAACGTAGCCTTTCCTCATAACTCACACCTCTCAGCTCTAGGATTAGTCTGGTGGCATACCTCTGAATCTTCTTTAAAAAATTCTGTTCTGTGTTTAACCAGGTATTATCAACCCTCAGATCTTTCTATTTAACTCTTGCAGGATTTCATCTCCCAGATGGTACCTTGTGTTCGGCCTTCTGCTCCCCTTCACCTAATTTCATTAATTTACACTTACCCGAGTTAAATTTTAGTAGCCACTTACTGGACCATTCTTCCAGTTTGTCCTGTAGTCTCTGTCTATCTTCCTCTGTCTTTATCCTTCTCGTGATTTTGGCTTCATCAAACATAGAGAGGAATGAGTCTATACTCTCCGGAAGGTCGTTTACACATAACAAACAAAATGGGTCCGAGAACAGTCATTGTGGGACGTCTTTTAATTCCATAAACTACGTGCTCAGTCAGCAATAATAATGACCCGTCAGGTCAATACAACTTGCAAACATATCACTTAATGTGTCGTCGTGTGCAACATAGAAATAGACTCTGATGGGTTGAACAAATGTGATAACACACAGATAACAACTACTTGCTCACCGTGACGATTTGGTCTCTAAACTCTGTCGCCACAACTTGTTGCACTTCTGAAACCAGTTGATCTCTAGCTAACCAGCACGAAGATAGACTATTACACGATAACAAATGAGAGTGTAGTACTTACTGAAATGCCGGACACTCACCCACACTCCGTCACCACATTCACACGGCGCAGAATGTCTAAACGGAGGACCGTTGATTGTCAATCCTATAGTTGTTATGCCAGTCCTCTCTCGTCAATCAAGGCCTGTGACAGTTGAGCGGGGCAGATACGCTAGACTGATGAAGATTAAGCCACCCCCCAAGAGGTGGCACGGGCATGAATAGCCCGTAACAGCTGCGCTTACTGGAACTGCACTAAGTATAGTGTGTGTGTGTGTGTGAGGTGTACTCAGCCTGCTGGGCGGGCCACATATACACACACTCGTGGGGGGGGGGGGGACAGTGGCCCGCGACACCTGAACTGGGTCACAGGTGTGTGGCTGGTTCACACCTGGTTCAGATTTTCCCTGGGGTTCGAGTGACAAACACCTGGTAGTGGCAGCTCGTCCTCCAAACAAAGACCCAAAAGTGATTCCATCCACCCGCCAAACCCCCTGTTTATGAATGAAAAACGGTTTACACACGACTCACAACTGATGACGTTCGAACTCTTCAGGAACAAGTGCTTCACTGACGAATTTTGTTCGAACCACAACGCTGTAAATGCTTCGCCCACGTACTACAAATACAAATAATCGCCAACAGAACCTAAACACCTGACCTAACCTATGCCTATTTATACACAATATGCTAATATATTATAATATTAATTTATACTTAAGAAAATTCCCGTTTTGAATGAACAGCATGTTAAATTTTATGAATGCGTCTGTGGGGTCGACCGCTGGATGTAATGGACTTGAGTTGAGGACGGGTTGCTGTAAATGCTTCACTCACGTACTACAAATACAAATAATCGCCAACAGAACATAAAACACCTAACCTAACCTATGAATATATGTGCACAATATATTATAATATAATTTATATTTGAGAAAATTCCCGTTTTGAATGAACAGCATGTTAAAATTTATGAATGCGTCTGTGGGGTCGATCGCTGGATGTAATGGACTTGAGTTGAGGATGGGTTGGAGAAAGTACTATAAGGCTTCGTTCATTTGGCCTGTGCATTATAGGCACATAAGAGGGTTATTTTGGATGTAGACTCCATACACAGTTTCAAATGTAGATATGATAGAGCCCAGTAGACTCAGGAATCTGTACACCAGTTGATTGACAGTTGAGAGGCGGGACCAAAGAGCCGAAGCTGAACCCCCGCAAGCACAGCTAGGGTGAGTACAACACTCTGGGCCTTGTGTTGCAACACCTCAACACACGAGTGTCAGGTAATATGTGTGTTCTTACTTCCTAAATTAAACATCTGAAATATAAAGGATCTCTTCTTCGTCGTGGAACATAAATACAAGTTTATCTGATTGTAAGACCAGGCGAGGCGGGGTGGAGGGGGGGGGGTGTTGGTGGGTGGAGGGGGTGTTGGTGGGTGGAGGGTGGAGGTGGTGTTGGTGGGTGGAGGTGGTGTTGGAGGGTGGAGGTGGTGTTGGTGGGTGGAGGTGGTGTTGGAGGGTGGAGGTGGTGTTGGTGGGTGGAGGTGGGTGTTGGTGGGTGGAGGTGGGTGTTGGTGGGTGGAGGTGGTGTTGGTGGGTGGAGGTAGTGTTGGTGGGTGGAGGTGGGTGTTGGTGGGTGTAGGGGGGTATTTGGTGGGTGGAGGAGGTTGTGTTGGTGGGTGTAGAGAGGTGTCGGGAGGTGACGACTGAGGTCTAGCGTGTGGGTGGCCCCGATCAGCTAAGCGGACGCCCTCATCTTTCAAGACCCTCCCAACCGGATTACGATCTTGCAAACGCAGCTAAATAAATCTTTCCGGTTCAGCGGGGGGCGGGCGGGCGGGCGGGCGGCCACGGGGACCTGGAGCCGACGCACTCGTAAACTATCTGAGTCGCTGAGACAGAGAGAGAGAGGAAGACAGACAGACAGAGAGCAGTGGGGGGCATGATATACCCCTCTTCCCCCCCACCAATAAAGGAATCACAGCCCCACAAAACACCCCATCTACCCCATCTCGCCCATCGAGCCTCACGACCCATCAAACGCGCCACACTAACCTCAGCGAGGTGGCATCTTTATGGCTCTGCACGCACTGCCGAGCGTGGAAACGCATGGGTCTCACCTCATTGGTTGCCGGTGGGCGTGGGCGGGGTTGTGGGCGTCGGTGGGGCGTGGCGTGCACCCCCCGCCCACGCCCACGCCCGCAAGTCAGCCCCCCCCCCCCTCCGTCACCCTCAGCAGCCACAGGTGGACCGCCCAGGCAGGCAAGAAAGAGTGGGTGGTAGTCATTGGCAGAGCTGAGGAAGGTAGTCAGTGGCAGAGCTGAGGAAGGTAGTCATTGGCAGTGCTGAGGAAGGTAGTCAGTGGCAGAGCTGAGGAAGGTAGTCAGTGGCAGTGCTGAGGAAGGTAGTCAGTGGCAGTGCTGAGGAAGGTAGTCAGTGGCAGTGCTGAGGAAGGTAGTCAGTGGCAGTGCTGAGGAAGGTAGTCAGTGGCAGAGCTGAGGAAGGTAGTCATTGGCAGTGCTGAGGAAGGTAGTCAGTGGCAGAGCTGAAGAAGGTAGTCAGTGGCAGTGCTGAGGAAGGCAGTCAGTGGCAGTGCTGAGGAAGGTAGTCAGTGGCAGTGCTGAGGAAGGTAGTCAGTGGCAGAGCTGAGGAAGGTAGTCAGTGGCAGTGCTGAGGAAGGTAGTCAGTGGCAGTGCTGAGGAAGGCAGTCAGTGGCAGTGCTGAGGAAGGCAGTCAGTGAGATGACCTAGAAAGGACAGTGACTGAGGCAGGACACTGAGAGAGTGAGGGAGGTGTGACAGTACCCGTCCTGAGGATGACAAGCAACAAAGGGGACACGGGGTTACATCAGAGACAAAACATCATCACAGATCAAACAAATACTTCCTTCTCTTAAGGACAGACATTATTATTCTTCAAGCATTTGCCTGATCACTTAAGAAACCTGTACATCTTCCTACCATCATAACTACTTAGTGTGTAATTATTAAACTGTTAACGAGAACGGAGACGATACGAGGTAGTTATCCCACGTAATCAATAAACAATTCGTACCTCAGAAATAACCGGGAAAATAAATGAAAACGAGGAAAAAAACCGCCCGCAAGGTGACCTGAAATGACCACGGAATGTGAGGCAATTCCTTTTAATTGTAGGTTCGGGTCAAGGATAGATCGAGTTCAAGGATAGGCGACGCCTTTGGTGGCCTACGGTGGATCAGGTGTTGCGGTGGAAAGGAGGGTTAGAGAGAGAGAGTGAGGGGTCACTCACAGTGTCAACTCTCCCTTGAGCAGTGACCGCAAAGTCTCCCCTTCCCTCAAGCCGCTGTGACCGCACACATTTCCCCTTATAAGCAGAAGGGACCACAGACCTCCCAAGCATTTATGTAAGCAAGGTTTTGTGTGTGAGTTATTTTTTTACCAGCTTTAAATATGCGTTTTAGGTCCTGTCTAGCAGCATTTAACTTGTTTTTAGGTCCAGTCTAGCAGCATTTAACTTGTTTTAGGTCCAGTCTAGCAGCATTTAACTTGTTTTAGGTCCAGTCCAGCAGCATTTGATTCGTTTTATACCTAATTCAGCAGTCTCGTGATTGGTGATTGGTGCTCCTCATTATAAGGGATTGGGTTCCCGATGCCACATATATCAGATCATATAGTAACTGCCTCTGCTGTTGCTATGTCAGTCTGCTGCATATCCACACTGACTGCTTCATGCAACTTTGAACTAGAATATGTCCTCTCGTCCTAATTTCTTTCAAGTTAAAGACTGTCCTTGTCCGCCTTATCTATTCCCCCCCTCAGTATCTTGTATGTTGTTATCATATATCCTCTGCCATTTGGCTCATGCCTCCAGAAGCAACGTGGGGGATGGGGGTAGGTAGGGAAGAGGGCAAGGTGGAGGTTCTATGAGGGGAGGCAGTGAGGGGGAGATGAGGGAGGTGGTGAGGTTAGGCCCAGGAGGACTCTCCCAAGTGGTTTACCCTCACCAATAGTTGGAGTGATCACGGGTGGTCGCTTAGACCATTAGAGTTCCAAGACTGAGCAGAAAATCACGTCACTTATATACTTATATATATATATATATATATATATATATATATATATATATATATATATATATATATATATATATATATATATATATATATAAGTATATATATATATATATATATATATATATATATATATATATATATATATATATATATATATATATATATATAGTTATCATATTTTCATTCCGTTTTTGTGTTTTGTTTCCAGCACAAAATCATTTTCAGAAAACTACTAAAAAAACGTAATTCATTTATATTTTTACTGGTGCCTAAAGAAGGTTTAGAACTATGGGTTTAGAAGACAAAGTTTAGCAGTAAGAGGTTAAAGTCAGCGTTTAGACGCTGCAGATTATAAGCAGCAGTTTAGAATCAGTAGTTTAGAAGAAGCAGATTAGAAGCAACAGTTTAGAAGCATTAGCTTAAAGCAAGCGGCTGATGTAGCAAAGTAACACGAGCAACAGGGCGAGAGAGATATCAAATAATATTCACCTGGAAGATACTGGAGGGCCAAGTCCCAAATCTACACAGTAAAATAACAACGTACTGGAGTGAACGATATGGAAGAAAATGCAGAATAGAACCAGTGAAGAGCAGAGGTGCCATAGATACAATCAGTGAACACTGTATAAACATCAGAGGTCCGCGGTTGTTCAACGTCCTCCCAGCAAGCATAAGAAATATTGCCGGAACAACCGTGGACATTTTCAAGAGGAAACTAGATTTATTCCTCCAAGGAGTGCAGGACCAACCGGGCTGTGGTGGGTATGTGGGCCTGCGGGCCGCTCCAAGCAACAGCCTGGTGGACCAAACCCTCACAAGTCAAGCCTGGCCTCGGGCCGGGCTTGGGGAGTGGAAGAACTCCCAGAACCCCATCAACCAGGTATCAACCAGGGCTGCAACAAAGAGCAACGACAGTACTTAAGCTGCCCTGCAGGAGCAAATCAGGCAGCAGGGGAATTTAGCAGGAGGTCAGCAGAAGAAGAGAAAGCTGAGCTCCAGCTCCTGGTCACCAGTAGACCACTGAGAGAAGACAGTGACCAGAAAGGACCACCCTGAGGGTCACCAGCCACCAGGGTCACCCAAATATTGGACTTCAGTTCAAGTGGGTTGATTTAACACCACCAGTTAACCGTGTGTGTGTGTGTGTGTGTGTGTGTGTGTGTGTGTGTGTGTGTGTGTGTAGTGAGGTCCTCTTCCTTCAGTCCTTCCTCATAGCTCAGTCCCATTAGCTCAGGAACGAGCCTTGTTACATACTTTTGGACTGTTTCTAGTTTTGTCTTGTGTTTCATTAAGTAGGGGTTCCATGCTGGTGCAGCATACTCAGTAACAGGCCCCACAAAGGCTGTATACAGCGCCCGCAAGGGATCTTTGTCCAAGTTGCTGAAGGATAACCTGACGTTGGTCAGTATGGTATATCCTGCCCTCGTTATCCTGCTGCTGATATCCGCCTCTGGTGTTGGATCTCCAGTGTCATGTCCGCTCCTGAGTCTCTCTCTGTCTCACAATCGAGAATTCCTGGTTCGAATCCTGGGAGGGACAAAAATGGTTGGGCGCCCTTCCTATCACCTAATGCCTCTGTTCACTTAGCAGTAAGTAGGTACCCTGGAGCTATAGTCAGCCTGTTGGGGGGGTTGCATCCTGTTCAGTAATTCGACCTTGCGGGTGGACATGGATATAAGCCTAACGTGTATGAACACACTCTGGCTGCCTGTCCCCTGATACAGTGAATTAGATTAGGTCATCTTGTAATAAATGGCAGTCCGCCTTAGTTCTGACTCCCTTCAGTAGCGTCGATAGGAAGGAGCTCATCTCCTCTCTTAAGTCTTTGACATGCATTAGAAAAAGGTACGGCTCGTGATACTGGCTCCTTGAGTATAAGGGGGCACTCACATCATAAGGTTGGCTTTGGGCCTAATAGTGGCACTGGGCATAGGAGTGGCACTGGTCATAGGAGTGGCACTGGGCACAGGAGTGGCACTGAGACAAAGGGTGGCACTTAGCAGGAGTGAGTGACGTGATCACCAGCTGTGACTGCGGGGTGTGGGACGATCATAGGATGGCCCGAAGTGTCCAATTTCCCTGTGGTCGTTGGTCGCCCTGAAGGGGGGGGCAGGGGAAGGAGTAGGTGAGGTGGGGGGGGGGGAGATAGGGTGAGGATGAAGGGGGGGGGGGACACATGGGGAGGGGGAGGGGGGACATATGGGGAGGGGGAGGGGGGACACATGGTTCTCTCCAGAGTGTCCACTTGCTAGCCAATGTCCCGTGACAGAGGCACCCACTTGTCTTAATGTTTATTACTTTATTATTTGGATCTGGTGTGTGAGTGTGTGTGTGTGTGTGTGTGTGTGTGTGTGTGTGTGTGTGCACTCACCTATTTCTGCTTGCGGGGGTTGAGCTCTGGCCCAACCTCAACATCCTTTGGTCGCGCCTCTCAACTGTTAATCAACAGGTGTACAGATACCTGAGCCTATTGAGCATATCATATCTACACTTGAAACTGTGTATGGAGTCAGCCTCCACCACATCACTGCCTAATGCATTCCAGCTGTTAACTACAACAAAGTGTGGTGCTGGACGGGGTAACGAAGTGTGGTGGGCGGACGCCGTAGAGTTGAGTGTAAGAAATTATTGAGTCACCCCTAAATATTGAGAAAATGCTCCAGTAATCACACACAGAGATCACACTAACGTGATGCATCAAATGAACAAATCCACAAGGGCCGTGACGAGGATTCGAACCTGCGTCCGGGAGCATCCCAGACACTGCCTTAATTGACTGAGCTACGACAGGGTAAAAGGGTTGAAACCGAAGTTCTACTGAACTTACTGGATCCCGTAGCCTCTCCGAGGCACAAACCAGGCTTTTACACCCCCCCCCCCCCTCCCTGCACCCGAGCTATGTCAATAGGCCGTTCTCCCTCTTCGCCCTTACATCATCACACACACTGAGATCACACTAACGTGATAAATTCATTTATTGAGAAAGGATGAATTGATTACCACCGAAATTGTGGTATTTAATAGTTACACATCTATTGGGTCTTTCCTTCACTTTCAGTATTAATAAGCCCCTTAAATAAAATTAAAATTACAATAGTCGAGTGAACAAAAGCAATGTATTGATGTGAGGTTGTTGGTGGAGGTTGAGTTGAGGAGGTAAGGTCAGCGCGAAGGTGAGGCTTGTATGGCCTTGTTCTCCAACGTCAGCAGCTGTCAGCAGGTGTCAGCTGTCAGCACACCGGGAACATTGTTCTGTAGAGCAGCTGGGGATGGTGAGGGGGGTGTGGGGGTTGGGGGGGTTGAGAGGGGGGACAATAACAGATCGCTACTCCGGATATTCTTGTTCATTTATTTGCAAGCACACACACATGCAGGTGTGACATGTGTTAATGAAATAATACGCCAGTATGAAGTGTGACAACGTGAGGTGTGACATCTGTTAATGAAATGGTACGCCAGTATGAGTCTCCCCCCCCCCCCTCCTTCCGCTGCAAGGATAATACAGTTGCAAGGAAGTCAATCTTCCCTGAAGTGTTGATTCAGCCTGTGGCGTGTTATGGCACTTGCTGATCCTGCAACCATTATGGGATGGTTGATGTTGCTAGAGCCTGCCTCAGCATGTGTGTGTTGAGTCCCCCCGGGAGCACGTGACTCCCTGAACTTAGAGAGGCTGCATGGTCGGATGATGGACTAGATTTAAAAAAATGGTAATTCTTTCTTTATCACGTTTAATGTACTCCAGCTGTGTTACGTTCCCCCCACGTCTCCTCGTCTGCTGTCGTCAGCAGCCTGAGCAGCGTCAGCAGGCTGAGCAGCTTCAGCAGGCTGAGCAGCGTCAGCAGGCTGAGCAGCGTCAGCAGGCTGAGCAGCGTCAGCAGGCTGAGCGTACGCAAGCAGCGTACTGACGTCGAAGCTACCGCTTCAGTGTTGTTTATATGTGAGCGCCTCGGACTTGGCTGCTACCTATAATCAAGCTTTGACCTTGCTTCTGCCTATTACCTGTACACCAGACACCTGTGTTGTGACCAAGGTAATCTGGTCAGAGGGGAGGGGAGGGGGCAGGTGTGGGTCTTTCTCCCCCACCAACAATACCTCGAAACTGGTTAAGGTAAGGTCCTGTCTCCCCCAAAACCCCCCTCCCTCCCACCACCACCACTACTTCCAGACTGTGACGAAGGAACGTACCAGACCATGTCCTAACATTAGATTTCCAGAGGGAAAACATGTAATATTCCTGTTGTTTTTAGTGATTATAAACAGATACTCCCTGCTGCAAAATGCTTAAGTTAATAATGCATAGATTGCAGAGTGAGGTTAAGGTAAAGATGGAATGATCAGGGGGGGAAAGCGCCAAGCCATTACGACTATGTAGCACTTGGAAGGCGTCAGGATAGACGCCTGACGCCTTCCGGAAGGCGTCAGGATAGGGATTTGAGATGAGAGGTTAAGGTAAAGGGGGAACATAGGTTCACTGAATTAACAATGTGTGAAGAAAACGTAAGTAATACTGAGGTCAACTGGCTGACTTCAATTTTAGCAGCCATTTTTTCAGGCCACTTCCGGAGTATGTCCAAATTAATTTGCAGCGCATTAGATAAATCTATCCCTGTAGTGATTGTTCTTATGAGAATTGTATTCATTGCAAAGCATACACTGCACGTGTGTATGTGTGTTCACCAGATGGATGTTAAAAGAGAGAGAGAGAGAGAGAGAGAGAGAGAGAGAGAGAGAGAGAGAGAGAGAGAGAGAGAGAGAGAGAGAGAGAGAGCTGCCCCTCCCCCCCCCCACACACACACACAGCCAGAGAGAATATACACATCACAAGCTTCATGAATGTTTAATGAAGGAATGTTTAGACCAGACCAGACCACACACGAGTCGGAGATCGAGCCCAGGTCGACCACAGCGCCAGTAACTCGACACCAGCCGCCACAATGGTTGACCTGCGCAAACACCAGCCAATTCACTCAGACAGTTGTGTAACTAACTGCCGTAAGGGGGGAGGGGGAGGTGGAAGGGGGAGCAAAGAAGGGGGGAGTGGGGGGGGGGGGGTGTTATGTCAGCAGAAGAGGAGGAGGGGGGGAGAGGGGGGAAGGGTTACACCAGCCAGGTCACCTGAGGTCAAGTATATAGGACTCACTGGAGCGTAATACACACATATACTTGTGTGTGACCGGTTGTGGTTGGGGAGGGGGGGGGGAGGGGGTTACTGGGTTGGGGGAGGGGGAGGGGGGTTACTGGGTGGGGGGAGGGGGTAACTGAACCCCTCCCTGCTATATCTGAACTGTTAACCTCTCTTGTGTGTACATGGTAGTGCTGAAGCCTACAGTACTGAAGCCTGTAGTGCTGAAGCCTACAGTACTGAAGCCTGTAGTGCTGAAGCCTACAGTACTGAAGTTTGCAGTACTGAAGCCTGCAGTACTGAAGCTGGCAGCACTGAAGCTTGCAGTAGTGAAGCTTGCAGTAGTGAAGCCTGTAGTACTGAAGCCTGCAGTAGTGAAGCTTGCAGTAGTGAAGCTTGCAGTACTGAAGCCTGCAGTACTGAAGCTTGCAGTACTGAAGCCTGCAGTACTGAAGCCTACAGTACTGAAGCCTGCAGTACTGAAGCTTTCAGTAGTGAAGCTTGCAGTACTGAAGCCTACAGTACTGAAGCCTGCAGTACTGAAGCCTGCAGTACTGAAGCTTGCAGTACTGAAGCCTACAGTACTGAAGCCTGCAGTACTGAAGCCTGCAGTACTGAAGCTTGCAGTACTGAAGCCTGCAGTACTGAAGCCTACAGTACTGAAGCCTGCAGTACTGAAGCCTGCAGTACTGAAGCTTGCAGTACTGAAGCTTGCAGTACTGAAGCCTGCAGTACTGAAGCTTGCAGTACTGAAGCCTACAGTACTGAAGCCTGCAGTACTGAAGCCTGCAGTACTGAAGCTTGCAGTACTGAAGCCTACAGTACTGAAGCCTGCAGTAGTAAAGCTTGCAGTACTGAAGCCTGCAGTAGTGAAGCTTGCAGTAGTGAAGCCTGTAGTACTGAAGCCTGCAGTACTGAAGCTTGCAGTACTGAAGCTTGCAGTAGTGAAGCTTGCAGTAGTGAAGCCTGTAGTACTGAAGCCTACTGTGCTGAAGCCTACAGTACTGAAGCCTGCAGTACTGAAGTTTGCAGTACTGAAGCCTGCAGTACTGAAGCCTGCAGTACTGAAGCCTACAGTACTGAAGCCTGCAGGTATACAAAAGACAGTCGTGACCTTTGCGTGACGTAGTCTCCGGGGTGTGGTCACCCGGTGACCTGTGTGGCGTGACGCCCGGCTCTCTCTCTCTCTCTCTCTCTCTCTCTCTCTCTCTCTCTCTCTCTCTCTCTCTCTCTCTCTCTCTCTCTCTCTCTCTCTCTCTCTCTCTCTCTCTCTCTCATGACGTGCGTGACGCAAAAGTGAGGGTGACGCAAGGAGGGGGGTGTGACGCAGGGAGGGGGGGTGGGGGTGGCGTGGAGGTGGATGACAGGTATATAGGCAGGTGTGGTGGAGGCAGGTGTGGTGGAGGCAGATGTTGTGGAGGCCACATATCTGACCCTGTGTGTGTACCTGAATACAAAGTCAGCAGTCAGTTGTTGCCAAACTTCCATAAGATAGAATGTTTTTGAAAATATTTGTAACACGACACTCGCACAGAAGTGAAATATCGAAGATAAAATCAATTGGAGCCATGGGGGGGACTCGAACGTGCGATCTGCATATTCCTAGCCGTGATCCTTAACCTTCCCCCCCCCCCCCGCATGATAAGGGGAGAGGTTAAGGTCTAAGGAGGTTGAGGTCTAAGCCAGAAATAAAAAGCTCGTTGGCATTACCATATTTTGATGGCCTAGTATAAAGCTTGTCCCAGCCCTGTAAAACGTTAATATTTTAACCCAATTTAAAAAAAAATACAGTTAAATCCATGTTAATTAAGAACTCGCCCTCGTCTGTAGCAGGTTGTGTGTACTTCATCCCTTGTAATGAGTGTGCATGTGTTTACATCGGCCAGACTGGTAAATCTCTTTCCTCGCGTTTAAAGCAACATTAGTATGCTATTCGTACAGCCCAGTACTCCAGTGCCTTGTATTTACATTCCCAGTTTATGTGATCATTCTATCGGCTTCAGAGGGGGCGAAATGTATTGTTAAAAAGTAAGGATTCCGATGAACGAAATGTGATTGAGTCTGCTCTGATCCAACACTGTAACAACAGCCTTAATGTATGCCCTTATATTTTCAAATTAGAAAATTAGATCTCAATTTAAGCTTCAATATAGCATGTTAATACAATATTGCATTCATTTAACCCCATTGTTTCGTCCCTTTTTATCCACTGGTTTCATCCCCTATTTCATTGTAAAGATCAATAGGCCTTTATTCTTATTTTCTTGGTGGTCAGGTGACCTGCCTTGACGGGTATAATAGGTCTGCCTTTCACGTTTCTTTCCAAAAGTAACACAGCCCCGCTCCTGTGCCATGTAAGTCCATAACGGGCTCACCATAGTCCGTGCTACTTAGAACTTTTAGTTCTGAGTAGCTGAATCTTAAACAACAACAACAACCTTTGAATAAATCCACAAGGGCCGTGACGAAGATTCGAACCTGCGTCCGAGGGCATCCCAGACGCTGCCTTAATCGGCTGAGCTACGACATGGTCGAAAGGAGTTGAAACCGATGTTCTACTGAACTTACTGGGTCCTGCAGCCTCTCCGAGGCACAAACCAGGGTTTTACACAACTCCCCCCCCCCATGCACTCGAGCGTCTGGGATGCTCTCAGACGTAGGTTCGAATCCTCTTCACGGCCCTTGTGGATTTGTTCCTTTGATGCATCACGCAATTGTGATTCCTGTGTGAAACAACATCCTTTCTTCCTTCATTCTAAAAATGCTCTTAAGAAGGCTAGTTGAGCCGAAAACGCGTTTAGCATTCTCTAAGTTACCCCGTGCAGCATCACTGACCCCGTGCAGCATCACTGACCACGTGCAGCATCACTGACCCGTGCAGAATCACTGACCCCGTGCAGCATCACTGACCCCGTGCAGCATCACTGACCCCGTGCAGCATTACTGACCCGTGCCACATCACTGACCCCGTGCAGCATCACTGACCCGTGCAGCATCACTGACCCGTGCAGCATCACTGACCCGTGCAGCATCACTGACCCCGTGCAGCATCACTGACCCCGTGCAGCATCACTGACCCGTGCCACATCACTGACCCCGTGCAGCATCACTGACCCCGTGCAGCATCACTGACCCGTGCAGCATCACTGACCCGTGCAGCATCACTGACCCCGTGCAGCATCACTGACCCCATGCAGCATCACTGACCCCGTGCAGCATCACTGACCCGTGCAGCATCACTGACCCGTGCCGCATCACTGACCCCGTGCAGCCTCACTGACCCCGTGCAGCATCACTGACCCGTGCAGCATCACTGACCCGTGCAGCATCACTTGATAAGATCCGACCACCTGTCACTCACATCTGACTGACCTTCATCTCCGACATAACGCATCGTCTCACCTGTTGATTACCTCCGGCGCCACAGGTATCTGGGGCACTCTGGTACCTGACCTCATGCCTCACCCCTCATAATATCCCCCCCTGATGGTCAACACTCCTCATCATACCTCTTCATCATTTACTCATCCTCATTCTACTCCTTCCATCTATCCATTCCTATATCCATTCCACACACACACACAGGCAATGAAATATATGGAAGACATGTTTTACTTAGGTAAACATTGTTAACTAACGCTGTTTACATAATTATTTCTCCATCTAAGGCGACTTTCAAGGACAAGGTAGAGAGTGAGACTTGCTGCCTCGCCCCAACGGGACGCCTGCCTGCCCTCCGTTGCTTGTAAGGTCACACACCAATTCTTACTTTGCGGGCGATAGCGCAAAAACAAATTAATATGGTGCGTTAAGTGTGAGAACAGGTTAAATATTGCCATCTACTTAGAACGGCTGGAAGCTGAGTGTATTAGGGTCTGCTGGAAGCTGAGTGTATTAGACTCTGCTGGAATGTAAGCATAACAAGGTCTGCCTGAAGCAGCCATTCAGCAATAGGCCAAAGATGCACAGATCGCATAGTTGGGAGGAAAAAAGCAGCATCTTTGACGCACTCTCCGTCAAGAGTGGAGGAGTGGGGGTTTAAGGGGGTGTCTGGGGGGCTGCAAGGTCGTTTACTTGTCGTTGTCGTCCTCCTGAGGGTGTGTGTGTGTGGGTTATAAGCCCCAGACCAGGAGCCAGGAGCCCCAGTCCTTGCTCCTCCTTCACCGCCTCTCCTCACCTGCTTCATGAGAGCTCAGGTGACGTCCTCTAAACTCTTCACTTTATTAGTGGTATTAATTTGATTATTATTATTATTAGGTATTATATTCAGGCCAATATTTTTATGTTAGCTGTTAAGCTGGTAGAAATATTTGCAATTGATCTGTATTAGTTAGCACTGATATACTTATGGCAGGTGTTTGATACCCCTGCTTCCTCTTCGACAGGTGTTTGATACCCCTGCTTCCTCTTCGACAGGTGTTTGATACCCCTGCTTCCTCTTCCACAGGTGTTTGATACCCCTGCTTCCTCTTCCACAGGTGTTTGATACCCCTGCTTCCTCTTCCACAGGTGTTTGATACCCCTGCTTCCTCTTCCACAGGTGTTTGATACCCCTGCTTCCTCTTCGACATGTGTTTGATACTCTGCTTCTCCTTCCACAGGTGTTTGATATTCTTCTCCTTTTCCACAGGTGTGTGTGCTGGTGGCCTTGGCAGCCCTGGCGGCCGCTGCCCCGCTCTCTACACCGGACACCAGTGGACACCTGTCCCAGACTCACCTGTTCCGACTCCTCAGAGCCGCCCGCGACGACAGCCGGTCCGTCGAAGACTGGTCCAACAGTCTCGATGACGACCACAACAGTCACCAGTTAGCTGGAGGCAACAGCGACGAGGGTGACGACGACGACGACGACCGTCATCATCACTTCTGGATCCCCAGAGACGAGGAAGATCGCGGCGAAGATGCCGGCGGCGCCGCCTTCGTCTCGAGAGATAAAAATGGGGAATCCGGTAAGCAAGAAGCTGAGGAAGACGATAATGGTGAAGAGAACGGCAAGGGAGAGGAGAGAAATGGTGATAAAGAAGAGAGAAATGGTGATAAAGATGAAGATTGAAGATGTATAGGTAGTTAAGCAAGCCAGGAAGGAAGAGAGAAAGAGAGAGAGCACAATGCAAGGCTTGAATAGGGAGGCCTTGACCTATCACCCCATCACCCCTCACTCACCCTGCTGCCTCAGTCCTTCACCCTAAATCCTGCTGACTCGGTTCCCTCATTCATGCCTCCCCCCCCCCCTCATTCAGCAGACCTCATTCTCCTCCTCCTCCTCCTCTCAGGAGTCATCAAGATGCTCATCTTGGCGCAAGCAGGAAGAATTTTTTTGTCTTATTGTCCTTCCTTCGCAATACCCCTTTCTTTCTCTGTTTCACTCTCCCCTCTGTCTGTCTGTCTCTCTCTCCCCTCTCTGTCTCACTCTCTCTCTCCCTCTCTCTCCTCTCTCTCACCACCTCCCCCTAAACATGATAAATTCAATAACTTCTGATTTGCCTTAATAGATGCATTCCCTCAATTATTATTAAAACATAATTATGTAATAAATATTAAAGACAAGATCAATTATATTCCTTTACCTTGACGTCAGGTTAGCCTTAGTCTCGAGAAGCTGTCAAACAAACACACCAATACATCAACAAAAGCCCAAACAGAAGCAAAGACAATGTACAAGTTTAAGAAAACATGTTTTCAAGGAAGTGTTTACAAATCTTCACAAAATCAACAAGGGCAAATCAGCTGTTTATGAAAACAAAGAGAGCAAGGACAACAAAACAAACACAGACCTTCACCATCAGTAAAATAACAATAACAATTAAAATATAAATTTGTGTTATTGTTATAAAGAGCCAATAAAATATTTTCAGGAAGCAAACGAAGAAAAATTAAATTATTATTGTAGTAAAAATATTACGATGTTATCCAGCAACCACGGAGGATAACACAGTGACGGAGGATAACACAGTGACGGAGGATAACACAGTGACGGAGGATAACACAGTGACGGAGGATAACACAGTGACGGAGGATAACACAGTGACGGAGGATAACACAGTGACGGAGGATAACACAGTGACGGAGGATAACACAGTCACGGAGGATAACACAGTCACGGAGGATAATACAGTCACGGAGGATAACACAGTCACAGACAATAACAGTCAAGGAGGATAATGAAGTCACGGAGGATAACACAGTCAGGGACGATAACAGTCACGGAGGACAACACAGTCACGGAGGATAACACAGTCACGGAGGATAACACAGTCACGGAGGATAACACAGTCACGGAGGATAACACAGTCACGGAAGATAACACAGTCACGGAGGATAACACAGTCACGGAGGATAACACAGTCACGGAGGATAACACAGTCACGGAGGATAACACAGTCACGAAGGATAACACAGTCACGAAGGATAACACAGTCCCGGGAGATAACACAGTGACGGAGGATAACACAGTCACGAAGGATAACACAGTCACGTAGGATAACACAGTCACGGGAGATAACACAGTGACGGAGGATAACACAGTCATGGAGGATAACAGTCACGGAGGATAACACAGTCACGCAGGATAACACAGTCACGGAGGATAACACAGTCACGGAGGACAACACAGATAACACAGTCACGGAGGATAACACAGTCACGGAGGACAACACAGATAACACAGTCACGGAGGATAACACAGTCACGGAGGACAACACAGATAACACAGTCATGGGAGATAACACAGTGGTTGCCAGGATCAGGTTGGGTTACCTGTGGCAGGTGGCTACGGGTGACGGATCTCCCAATCCTGAGCACTCCAGGTGCAAACTCTGTGAACAGGAACTGCGGCATGATCTCCCACACTACATCACCGAATGTCCAGTTATCAGACCATTCAGACCCGCCGGCATGAGGTCCCTGAAGCTTTGCAATTACTTTATTCCATTTCGTGTTCTTGATGATATCCTCATAATGCACCCAGAGTTTGCCAATGCAGACTACTGATCCCATGGTACTGTATGACTAACCATCCTGTGTGATGGGGACGTTTAGCATTATGTCACTAGTTCCTGATACACTCTGTACTCCCCTTCATATAGTCTAGGATAGCTGAACAAATATCCAGGGACCTAATTGTGTTAATAACCAAAATTTGGGTGGATATAATTGGTCCAATAGGCCTCCTGCAATTTCCGATAATCTTATTCCTATAATTCCTTCGACCGTAGACGACATATGAGGCATCAAGTCGTTTGCGACATCATCGTTTGTCTCTAATGATTGCAATCAAGGAAGGAAACATTCCCACGCTCTCTCGCTGACCACAAAAACCCCACATAAACCAATACATGAGCTGTGTGTGTGCTGGGAAATTGGTATTCCTTTCAAGGTTGACATTTCTGGTGAGGTCACATTTCCGTCCCAAGAGGCGTGGTCTTCGGTGCCATGGGGCCCTATATAAGGCAAATGAGTACCTCGGTCTGCACCACATCCAGACCTCACCTCCTGCCCTCACGGTCTCTTCTTCCTCAACTTCCTCCTTGGTGTGGTCTGAAGTTCTCATAACTACAGATCTGGTCATCCCTTAGCATCTTCCTTCCAGCATCCTTCTGCCAACATCCCTCTGCCAGAATTCTTTTGCCAGCAACCAATTGTCATCTCAACAGGATGAAGTTCTGGGTGAGTTGTTGTGATTTTCACGAAGTTCATAATACAAGATATATACAGTGGAAGGTGTACCTAGTGTATATACAGTTAGAGGTGCACCCAGTGTATATACATTGAGAGTTCAGTTTACTCCTTGACAATTTTCAGGATTTAAGTATTATTGACGGCTGGTCAATACTGTGGTGACCTTAGTAACCCTCCTAAAGGTTAAGGGTCTAACCATTAAGCCCACCACCAAACTTGCTAATTGGTCAATAAACTATTGTGGAGGCTAAATGTACATCATAGCAGTTTTCATTAAACATTGTACACAACAACTTCAATAAGAGAACATCATGTCTTAATTATACCTAAACATCATTCAGACTTCTCGAATATATAAATCACAAATGGTTTTCGATATCCAAGAACAGTCACTGAAGAATACTTAAGAAACTAGGAAGCAAATGTTTTAGGAGTCTTCAAATTCCATCAAAGTTTACAGAAGGAATATTTAAATATAATTGTGTAATTCTTCTCGTTCCCTAGATGGTTGTGGCAATGGTGGCAGCGGTGGGATTAGTGGCTCACGCTGGAGCCTCACCAAATACACTATTCGACTTCGAAGGTGACAACCACAAGCACTCTCAAACAGGCGACGCTGGTGACAAGGTCGAGGGCTCGTACAGGTAAGTTAGGGGGCAGGTGGGTCTGAACCTGAGCAAATGATGTCCGCTTCATCGACAAAACAATTTGATTTTAATACCAAAATATGAAAAAATTTGTTTTACGTATAAAAATCTTTTTTTTGCACTTGAAAGTTATTATTTTCATTTGGCAAGTTATTAGGACAAATCTGTTGTCCCTCAAAGTTAACACAATACCCCTCATGTTTTAGCTGGACGTCTCCAGAAGGCGTAGAGTTCTTCGTCAAGTACGTGGCTGACGAGAATGGTTACCGCGTCCTGGACTCCAACGCCGTCCCCGTCTCCTCCTGGGGCGCCCGGGCTGACGGCAACCAGGGCTCCTTCGTCGACTACGAGGGCGAAGGAGGAGGAGCCAAGCATTAACCTACTGTTTACGCTGGAAACGACTTCGAGACTAAGAAAATAGAGCTTGAGGACTTCGAAACGAAGAAATTAGGCTCTGAAAACTTGGAAGCTAGCTTAGAAGGACCTGAGGACTCGGAAGTGACCGGTTGGTCGCGACTCTCTCTCTTATAATGTATAAGTAACAATTGTATATCATTGTGAAGCGGTGGTTTGGTAACTTATTTGTAATTTCAGCCTAAATGTTGTCCCGTTGCAAGTAGTTAGTCTTGGGCAGAATAAAACGTTCATGATGGGAGATAATACGTCTTTTTCACCTTAAAAGTATTTTTAATTGTTATGTAACATGAGGACAGGAGAATTTGATGATACGAATGTCTGTCAGTCTGAGAAGAGAGAGACAGAGAGGCTCTCTCTCTCTCTCTCTCCCATAGGTAACACTCATCAAACAGAAGGTCTGACCTCGATCCCACTCATCAAATAGATATAACAAAGGTCTCACTCATCAAGTAAGGTCTCTGTCGTAGGACACACTAATCTAAGAGGACTATAAAACGCGGGGAAAAAAGTAATTGAGCAGGGTTTCAACGAGCCGGCAACGTCATTCACCACGCGCCAGGCTAGTGCTTAGCTGTGTTGTCAAGGTGCCGCCAGGAGGGGCGAGCTAGGCTGCTGGGATGATGCTAGGATTATGTTAAGTGATGCTAGGTGATGCCTGAAGATCCAGAATGATGAATGACTGATGCTTGGGGCCGAGGGAAACATTATGATGGCTGAGTCAGGCCAGGATTATTCTGAATGATACTGGGTGGTGCTAGGATGATGCCCCCGGTGATCAAGATATTAATTTGGGATGAAGGAATGTCTTGCTTGGAGGCTCAGGTGTGTGTGTGTGTCATTACGGTACGCGATGGAATTTTGATTGAGTGATGGCTGGGAGGAAGGAGGGGGAGGGGAGGGGACTGGGGGGAGAGCTGACTAGAGCGGCTCTGGCCATCGGTCCGCCGGGAAAAATCCCGGGGAAAATTCCCAGCGGGCAACAGGTTGAACAGCTATATGCTATTGCAAAAGTTTCCACATCGCAATTTTGTTTTTTTGGGATGGAGGGGGGAGGGGAAGGGGGCAGAGGCGGGGGCAGAGCCCCCTCCTCTGATATAGACCTATATCAGAGACTCGGAGAAAAATAGGCTCAGTAGAACTAGACATATGTTCGCCACATACCATTTTTAAATAAGATAAAAACAGATGCAAACAGGAACGAGAACTGAAGCGCCTCTACATCCAGTCTCAAGAACAACAAGGAGGTCAAAGTAGAGAATTAGAAACCATCAAACTTAAGCTACAAGAATCATATAAACTCCAGGAGAGACACAGAGAGGAACAGATAAAAAAAAAATCAGTGAAATAGAGAGAGCAACCCCCAAAATACTTTTTCTCCTGTAGAAAATCAAGAACTTAACGTACATTTAACAATAAACTCTTGTCCAAGGGAGAGGAACTTTCACAGATGAGAGCACAGGAATTACTACAAATTCTGATGCTACAATACAATGTTGTTTTCAGTAAACCACTAAATACTCTGAAGATCTATAATGCTAACGAATTCTTCATGAATTGGACATCAGCATCGAAGCATATATATATATATATATATATATATATATATATATATATATATATATATAATATATATATATATATATATATATATATATATATATATATTACTTTAAGAAGCATGACGTTTCTTATATTTCTAATGTGATCTAAAAGAAAAACAGAAGTCACAATAAAATAAGTAGCAAACAAAGAACTCATACTGAACAAAATTACCTCTCAGAAGAAGAGAGATAGATATATAACGACACTGGTTATGAAACAAAACACTTAAGCTCACTTGTAATGATCAAACTGAATAAAAGTTTATAACTATTACATGGATAACAACAGCTAATTAACACAATTATAACAATATATCTAATAAAACAATCCACACTATTAAACTTACGCGACTTGATTAAACGAAGTGAAACTTGATATATTAATCAAGAGGACAATCAACACTAATACAACACTTATAATAATTACTACACATTTACAAAACATGTATATAAAACCCAAGCAAAATAAGAAATAATTGTAAAATATTAGCCATAACTCTATGAAAAGTATAAATATCAAACAAAACTAAACATCAAAAATTTATTATACGTCTTAATTCAAACAACTTTAACAATTTACAATATCAACACTTATAAGTAAAAAAATAAGACAATTCATGGTAGACTAAAGCAAAAATAAAAAAAACACCAGCACGAACCAAAAAATCAAAATATAAGGCCTAGTGTGCATTATACATTGTACAATTGAAGAGCCGAAAGGTTATTATTTAGTAGAGGCCGCAGATCCCTGTGTCTAGAATTTTAAAATCGGAATTTAAGTAGATTTAATTCATGAGTTGAATCATTCTTTGCTGGAATCCGATTTTAAAATTCTAGACTTGTATGAATGGCCAGTCGGATTTGAGAATAATGGAATCCTTATATATCAGGGAGCTACGACCTCTGTTAATCTACGTCCTATCTACGTCAGAGACTATCCTCAGACGTAGATAGGGACAGTAGAGAGGGACATCATCCCTTGCAAGTGATTGTTGTTAAAGATTCGCTACCTGGAACAAAGTTGCAAGTAGCACGGGCTATGGTGAGCCCGTAGTGGAGAGCAAGTGACATTAGAAATTTAACATAAAGGGCGTTACCAGCTGACCTCACGGCATTCAAGAAAACTTGATAATCCTCTTCAAAGCTTCCTCAGTGCTAGGTAATAAACATGGTACACTAACTTCATGCCCGGCGCACAACATGGTACACTTCGTACAAGGCCGGTACAAAAGCTGGTACACTTTCTCCGCGCCTGGTGCATTTCCTCCGTTCTCGGTACAAAGCGTAGCACACTTCCTGCATACCCCGGTGCATCATATGGTACACTCCCTCCATCCCGGTACAAAACATGGTACATTTTCCTCCATGCCCCGGTACAAACATGGTAAAATTCATCAATGCCCTGTTTCAAACATGATACAGTTCCTCACTCCCTGGTACAAAACAAGGTACACTTCCTACAAGGCCGGTATAAACCATGGTACACTTTCCACCATGTCCGGTACAAAGTACACTTTCTCCCTCCCTCCCCTGACTCGGTACAAACAAAATACACTTCCCCCATACGAGGTACAAACACGGTACACCTCCCCCCTCCCCCCCCCAGACCCAGTACAGACAAGGTACACCTCAACCTTTGACATTACAAGACTCATCCACAGTTGCACTAAACGGCCCATGCAACAATGCAGACAACAAGGGTTGTGCAATATGTTCACTTGTACAATGATCTGTCCAATGGAGCCATGTTTGGTGGTGTTTTTTTTTTTTGGGGGGGGGGGGTCGATGCGAATAGTGCCCTTGCCAGTGATCCTAGGACCTGTCAGTGGTCTCCTAGGACCTGTCAGAGGTCTCCTAGGACCTGTAGGACTCTGCTACAACCTGGCAGGGCTCCACTAGGACCTGTCAAAAGTCTCCTAGGACCTGTAGGACTCTCCTACGACCTGGCAGGGCTCCACTAGGACCTGCCAGAAGTTACATAGGACCTGTAGGACTCTCCTACGACCTGGCAGGGCTCCACTAGGACCTGTCAGGACTCTCCTAGGACGTGTTAGGACTCTCCTAGGACCTGTCAGGACTCTCCTAGGACCTGTCAGGACTCTCCTAGGACCTGTCAGGACTCTCCTACGACCCAGTAGGAATGATGCTCTGATATAGACGAACAGGCTGGGCTATATGGGAAAAGGAAATTGGATATATAATTTGTCTGAATTTATCTGAGAGGCACTAACACTCTAGTAACCTTGACGAGGACAGGAAGCCGGCGGCTTGTCAAACATCCCCACCCCGGGGAGCCGGTCGGCCGAGCGGACAGTACGCTGGACTTGCGATCCTGTGGTCCCGGGTTCGATCCCGGGCGCCGGCGAGAAACAATGGGCAGAGTTTCTTTCACCCTATGCCCCTGTTTCCTAGCAGTAAAATAGGTACCTGGGTGTTAGTCAGCTGTCACGGGCTGCTTCCTGGGGATGGAGGCCTGGTCGAGGACCGGGCCGCGGGGACACTAAAGCCCCGAAATCGTCTCAAGATAACCTCAAGATCTCAAGATAACCCCCTCTATCCCCCCATTGGTCCTGGATATTTTCTCAAACGTCGACTTCAAAAATTCTAATATTCTGATATTTACGGCTTCGGCGGGTAAGCGGTTCCCATGGGGGGCATACAACCCCGTGGGAGAAAAAAAAAAGCATATCTCCTGTTCTCTGTCCTGCATTGTGGTTTGTTGAGCTTCTAGAGTTCTTTTTTTCAGCGCCTTAGTGTGGCAATCCAGAGAGGAAATGCTCATTGCATCCATGGTCTCCCACAAGGTGGGAGCTGGACGGCCGAGCGGACAGCACGCTGGACTTGTGATCCCGTGTTCCTGGATTCGATCCCAGGAACACGTTCTTACGGCTTGTTGAGCTTGCAACCCGTTGCGTCTTGTGGTGGGTGTTCTTCTGACCTTCTGAAGCAAAGGTCTGGATCAACATCCTCCAACATTACTCGATGTTTTAGAGACTTAGATGAGATCCGCCCTGTCCCGTCTGGTTTATTGTGTTGTTGGCCTTGTGTCCTGTGGCAAGGAGAGTGCATATAATGAGAAGGAGCTCGGGTATGAGGACAAGGTGCTGGGGTATGAGGACAAGGAGCTGGGGTATGTGGATAAGGAGCTGGGTTATGTGGGACAAGGAGCTAGGGTATGAGGGACAAGGAGCTGAGGTATGAGGACAAGGAGCTGGGTTATGTGGGACAAGGAGCTAGGGTATGAGGGACAAGGAGCTGGGGTATGAGGACAAGGTGCTGGGGTA
This sequence comes from Procambarus clarkii, assembly GCF_040958095.1. Lineage (NCBI taxonomy): Eukaryota > Metazoa > Arthropoda > Malacostraca > Decapoda > Cambaridae > Procambarus > Procambarus clarkii. The sequence goes on along the minus strand of NC_091168.1, from coordinate 21,870,802 downwards.
TGAGGGACAAGGAGCTGAGGTATGAGGGACAAGGAGCTGGGGTTATGTGGACAAGGAGCTGGGTTATGAGGACAAGTAGCTGGGGTATGAGGACAAGGGGCTGGGATATGAGGAAAAGGAGCTAGGGTTATGAGGACAAGGAGTTGGGGTATGTGGACAAGGAGCTGGGGTATGAAGACAAGGAACTGGGATATGAGGACAAGGAACTGGGATATGAGGAAAAGAAGCTGGGATATGAGGAAAAGGAACTGGGATATGAGGACAAGGAGCTGGGATATGAGGACAAGGAGCTGGGAAATGAGTACAAGAAGCTGGGATATGAGGACAAGGAGCTGGGGTATGAGAACAAAGAGCTGGAGTATGAAGACAAGGAGCTGGAGCTGGGATATGAATACAAAAAGCAGGGATATGAGGACAAGGAGCTGGGATATAAGGACAAGGAAATAAGATAACATTCGAGGGGGGAGAGAATAGTGACGGTGTTGCTGGGGGAGAATGGTGATGGTGTTGAGAGAGGGAAGAAGAGACGCAGGATGAGGATGCTGTTGGGAGGGAGAGAGGGAGGAAGAGGGGGGGGGGAGAGAAGAGTCGCCAGGATAACCAGTAGTCGACAAGGACGCTCGCTTGCTCCCGTGATAAAAGCCCGCCACCGGGAACGGGCCGCCCCAGTCCTCATCTTCCTCACCGTCTCTCCGGCTGGCGCGCAAACCCATATATCCAACACACTTCCTCACCATCCTCACTATCACCGTCACCATGAGAATCCTGGTGAATATTCGACTTGTAGTGTGTGTGTGAAGGTGCTACATACCAGACACCACCATCTGGTAGATCATTTTAAGGGCGGGGGACAGGATTGCCAAATATCATCGACCGTGCAGAAAAAAAAGTATTGTGGTAATATGATGCAACTGTTGACTACATTACCTACGTTCTGCTTAGGCTGCAGAGTCTCGTGTCTGCTGCATTGTTGCACAAACTTCTCATTTTTTTGCAAAGTGATGGATTCTTTTACACTTTTAGGGTAGTTTTTATTATTATTATTTTCTACCACAGACGTGGCCAGACATTTACAATGCTAACCAGCATATATATATATATATATATATATATATATATATATATATATATATATATATATATATATATATATATATATATATACATTTTCTTCTATCCTCCATGGACGAGGTTGGAGAGCCTGTTAAACATATACTTCAGTGATTTATTGAACAATCAACCACAGAAGGTGATTGTAGTGCTTTTAAAATGCTAAACTAATCTGCAATCGTAAATACACAGATTTACGTCTGTCTTACATAAAGAGTGTTCGAGGTGTTGTTTTACATAGTGTCAATAATGTGCGTTTACAAAGGTGATAGAGGGGGTCTTGGCGGGTCGTGAATTGACAGACAGGTGTCGGACATCTGTCTGTCAATTCCGACAGTTACATGTGACCTTCCACTTGATGGAGATCTTAACAAGTGATAGATTGTTGAAAGGTATTGGGGGGGGGGCCTTGACAAGTGATGGATTGTTGACAAGCGTTGGGGGGGGGGGGGTGACTTGACAAGTGACGGACTGTTGACAGGTGGGATCTTCCAACAGTCCTGTTACTCTCACTAGGCCTGTGTCACCTCTGTGTTCTTAAGTCTTAAATGCCCCCTCATTCAGGTCTTAAATGCCCCCTCATTCAGGTCTTAAATGCCCCTCATTCAGGCCTTAAATGCCCCTCATTCAGGTCTTAAATGCCCCTCATTCAGGTCAATAAATGCCCCCTCATTCAGGTCTTAAATGCCCCTCATTCAGGTCTTAAATGCCCCTCATTCAGGTCTTAAATGCCCCTCATTCAGGTCTTAAATGCCCCCTCATTCAGGTCTTAAATGTCCCTCATTCAGGTCTTAAATGCCCCTCATTCAGGTCTTAAATGCCCCTCATTCAGGTCTTAAATGCCCCCTCATTCAGGTCTTAAATGCCCCTCATTCAGGTCTTAAATGCCCCTCATTCAGGTCTTAAATGCCCCTCATTCAGGTCTTAAATGCCCCCTCATTCAGGTCTTAAATGCCCCTCATTCAGGTCTTAAATGCCCCTCATTCAGGTCTTAAATGCCCCTCATTCAGGTCTTAAATGCCCCCTCATTCAGGTCTTAAATGCCCCCTCATTCAGGTCTTAAATGCCCCTTCATTCAGGTCTTAAATGCCCCCTCATTCAGGTCTTAAATGCCCCTCATTCAGGTCCTAAATGCCCCTCATTCAGGTCTTAAATGCCCCTCATTCAGGTCTTAAATGCCCCTCATTCAGGTCTTAAATGCTCCTCCTTCAGGTCTTAGGTAAATGAGTAAATCTACTCAGCCAAGTGTATGAGTAATCCCCTATTAAGGTGTATTAGTTCACCCCAGATGCATACCCCATCCATGTACTCATCCCTGTACTCATCCATGTACTCATCCATGTACTCATCCATGTACTCATCCATGTACTCATCCCTGTACTCATCCCTGTACTCATCCATGCACTCATCCATGTACTCATGCATGTACTCATCCCTGTACTCATCCATGTACTCATCCATGTACTCATCCATGTACTCATCCATGTACTCATCCCTGTACTTATCCATGTACTCATCCATGTACTCATCCCTGTACTTATCCATGTACTCATCCATGTACTCATCCCTGTACTTATCCATGTACTCATCCCTGTACTCATCCATGCACTCATCCATGTACTCATGCATGTACTCATCCCTGTACTCATCCATGTACTCATCCATGTACTCATCCATGCACTCATGCATGAGTACATGCATGAGTACAATATGTAATGTAATAAATCTATATTAGTTCTTAATGCCCCCTCAAGCTTTCCTTGGGACAGTGATTAGGACAGTGACAAGGACAGTGACCTGGACAGTGACCAGGACAGTGACCAGGACAGTGACCAGGACAGTGACCAGGACAGTAACTAGGACAGTAACTAGGACAGTGATTTGGACAGTGACCAGGACAGTGACCAGGACAGTGACCTGGACAGTGACCAGGACAGTGACCAGGACAGTGACCAGGACAGTAACTAGGACAGTGACCTGGACAGTGACCAGGACAGTGACCAGGACAGTGACCAAAATAATGATTTTTTTTCAAATTTACCAATTTGCAGTGAAAAGAAATACGGGCCAATTTGCCCTTTTTTTCGTTCGTATAAAGTCATAAAAGCAACAGATGAATCAGAATTAACTCTGGTTGACAGTAGAGTTACACAAAATGAACCACAAAAGATTTAGAAGTAGGTATATATAGCTTTTCGAGGTTTACGATTATACACTGTAAACCAGAATTACGAATCGGCTCGTAGAGTATATATAGTCTACCCCCCCCCCTCCACCCGTCACGTCCTCGTTACCCTGTCCACTGTATCACCTGTCCACTGTATCACCTGTCCACTGTATCACCTGTTCACTGTATCACCTGTCCACCGTATCACCTGTCCACTGTATCACCTGTCCACTGTATCACCTGTCCACTGTATCACCTGTCCACTGTATCACCTGTCCACTGTATCACCTGTCCACTGTATCACCTGTCCACTGTATCACCTGTCCACTGTATCACCTGTCCACTGTATCACCTGTCCACTGTATCACCTGTTCACTGTATCACCTGTCCACTGTATCACCTGTCCACTGTATCACCTGTCCACTGTATCACCTGTCCACTGTATCACCTGTCCACTGTATCACCTGTCCACTGTATCACCTGTCCACTGTATCACCTGTCTAACTCCTGTCCATCCTGGTGGTTGTGTTGTCCCGTCGCCCCCTCGCTGCTCCGAGTACGCCCATCAGAGTACTCTCCTCTGAGTACGCCCTTACGAGTACGTCCCCTTGTTCTCCTTCAGTACTCATCGAGTTGTACTCAACTAGTTGTGCTTGCGGGGGCTGAGCTTTGTCTCTTTGGTCCCGCCTCTCAACCGTCAATCAACTGGTGTACAGATTCCTGAGAGTATCTGACATTGAAAAATTTCTTTCTAATGTCTCTGTGGCTCATTTGGGTACTAAGTTTCCACCTGTGTCCCCTTGATTCGTGTTCCACCCGGGCTGAAGAGTATGTCTTTGTCCACCCGGTCAATTCCCCTGAGAATTTTGTAGGTGGTTATCATGTCTCCCCTTACTCTTCTGTTTTTCCAGGGACGTAAGGTTCAGCTCTCTTAGCCTTTCCTCGTAGCTCATACCTCTCAGTTCCGGGACGAGCCTGGTGGCATACCGCTGAATCGTCTATAGATACACTGAATCTTCAGTGTATCAGTATGAGGGCGAAGAACATGATGGACTGCTGGGGGGGATGATAGTAATGGCTATTTATACCATTTAGACACAACACAAATACATACGTGAGCCTACGTGAGTCCTATGTGCAATGTAACCGAGGTTGACGTCTCCATTCCAGGTGGTGCTGCTGCTGGTGGTGGTGGTGGCCACGGCCGCCCTGGCGTCTCCCGCGCCCTGGTTCAAATTCAAATCGGCCAAAAGAGGACGCAGCTTGGGCGGCTCTGAGATCGGCTGGGTTCCTCCGCGCGGTCTGGTGGCCTACAAGAGCCGCTACTATGACAGGAGTGACGAGAGCTCCGAGGACGACTCCAGGAACGACTCAGACGAGAGCCGGAGCTACAGAAGGAGGTACTTCAGCCGCCGCTGGTGACGAGTTCGAGTAGTGGATTGACGCGCTGTTGACCTCCTGACTCGCCTGCTTGCAGCTCTCAGCCTCTTGGACCACCGTGTTTACTGCTCTAGTGATCCCAATCTTTACTGCTCTAAAGCTCTAGTGATCCCAATCTTTACTGCTGTAAGGCTCTAGTGATCCCAATCTTTACTGCTCTAAGGCTCTAGTGATCCCAATCTTTACTGCTCTAAGGCTCTAGTGATCCCAATCTTTACTGCTCTAAGGCTCTAGTGATCCCAATCTTTACTGCTCTAAGGCTCTAGTGATCCCAATATTTGCTGCTCTAAGGCTCTAGTGATCCCAATATTTACTGCTCTAAGGCTCTAGTGATCCCAATCTTTACTGCTGTAAGGCTCTAGTGATCCCAATCTTTACTGCTCTGTGTATCCAGTGACCCCAATCCTTACCGCTCAGGAGGGGGGGGGGTCCAGTGAGCACAATCACCTCCGTCCTGGGGTCAAGCAGAAGCAGGAGTTAGTCTTCAGATCAAGCGTCGTCTCCATCCTGTAACATGTTGTCGTCAGTGCTGACCAATGCCAATATATCTAAGTTTACCATTGAAAATATTCTTCAGACAACTAACAGAAATCTACAGAAAATGATCCAATTGAATAAACACCACGAATAGTTCCAAAGATATTGTTCATTTGAACAAAAGTATTATTCTGTACCACACGGTTAAGGGCCACATGATTCAATTGTTATATAAATAGTATTTTTAATCATTGCAAATTGTTCGTGGTCGATGATTGGTCGAGATTAAACTGTGCACTATAGTTTGTGGTGTGATTAATCATCTCCGTTTTCTTTACCCATCAGTTTTCCTTTCATGTTTTTGTTTTTGTTAAGTTAGAGCTGCATGTTGGAGAGCGGGTCGGTACGCTGGCAATATTATATCAGATGTGGTACCCGGCGGCGCCCGGGGCGACCCATTGCCCATGTCGGCACCACACACACACACACACACACACACACACACACACACACACACACACACACACACAAACACACACACACACACACACACACACACACACACACACACACACACACACACACACACACACACACACACAGCTACACCTTACCAGGTGTAGCTGGTAAGGTGCTCCAGTGGATAAGGGAGTATCTAAGCAATAGGAAGCAGAGAGTTACGATGAGGGGTGAGACCTCCGATTGGCGTGAAGTCACCAGTGGAGTCCCACAGGGCTCTGTACTCGGTCCTATCTTGTTTCTGATATATGTAAATGATCTCCCGGAGGGTATCGATTCATTTCTCTCAATGTTTGCGGACGATGCTAAAATTATGAGAAGGATTAAAACAGAAGAGGACTGTTTGAGGCTTCAAGAAGACCTAGACAAGCTGAAGGAATGGTCGAACAAATGGTTGTTAGAGTTTAACCCAACCAAATGTAATGTAATGAAGATAGGTGTAGGGAGCAGGAGGCCAGATACAAGGTATCATCTGGGAGAGGAAATTCTTCAGGAGTCAGAGAAGGAAAAAGACTTGGGGGTTGATATCACGCCAGACCTGTCTCCTGCAGCACATATCAAGCGGATAACATCAGCGGCATATGCCAGGCTGGCCAACATACGAGCGGCATTCAGAAACTTGTGTAAAGAATCATTCAGAACTTTGTATACCACATATGTCAGGCCAATCCTGGAGTATGCAGCCCCAGCATGGAGTCCATATCTAGTCAAGGATAAGACTAAACTGGAAAAGGTTCAAAGGTTTGCCACCAGACTAGTACCCGAGCTGAGGGGTATGAGCTACGAGGAGAGACTACGGGAATTAAACCTCACTTCGCTGGAAGACAGAAGAGTTAGGGGGGACATGATCACCACATTCAAGATTCTGAAGGGGATTGATAGGGTAGATAAAGACAGTCTATTTAACACAAGGGGAACACGCACAAGGGGACACAGGTGGAAACTGAGTGCCCAAATGAGCCACAGAGATATTAGAAAGAACTTTTTTAGTGTCAGAGTGGTTGACAAATGGAATGCATTAGGGGGTGATGTGGTGGAGGCTGACTCCATACACAGTTTCAAGTGTAGATATGACAGAGCCCGATAGGCTCAGGAATCTGTACACCTGTTGATTGACGGTTGAGAGGCGGGACCAAAGAGCCAGAGCTCAACCCCCGCAAACACAACTAGGTGAGTACAACTAGGTGAGTACACACACACACACACACACACACACACACACACACACACACACACACACACACACACACACACACACACACACACACACACACACATACACACATTAAGGGCCTCGCGCCTGAGTGGGCAGTGCTTTGGGGTCGTAGTCCTAAGGGCGCGGGGGTCGATTCCCGGCGGAGGCGGAAACAAATGGGCAGAGTTTCTTTCCCCCTGATGCACCTGTTCACCTAGCAGTAAATAGGTACCTGGGAGCTAGACAGCTGCTACGGCTGCTTCCTTTGTGTGTGTGTGTGTGAGTGTGTGTGTGTGTGTGTGTGTGTGTGTGTGTGTGTGTGTGTGTGTGTGTGTGTGTGTGTGTGTGTGTGTGTGTGTGTGTGTGTGTGTGTGTGTGTCTGTTAGAGAGAAATATATGTTGTAGATGTGATAGAGGAAAAATAAATTGGTTAGAAAGGCGGGGTCCAAGAGCTAATAATTCGATTCTGCAGACATATATGGTTGGACCCAGATAGCAAATCTGTCATTTGAACATACGCTTAAAGTCGACATCTGAATACATTTTTATTAAAAACACATTTAGGTACCCGTACAGTTATGCAGCGACCCTAGACCATATGAAGGGCTGTACAGAGTGTGTCAGGAACTAGCTATCCTAGAATATATGAAGGGGAGTACAGTGTGTGTCGTGAACTAGCTACGTGATGCTAAAATCCCCATCACACAGGATGGTTAGTCATACAGGGCCATGTGATCAGTAGTCTGCACTGGCAAACTCTGGGTGCATTATGAGGATATCCTCATGAACACGAGAGGTAATAAAGTAATTACAAAGCTCCAGGGACCTCATGCCTGCGGGTCTGAATGGTCTAATAACTGGACATTCGGTGATGTAGTGTGGGAGATCATGCCACAGTTCCTGCTCACAGAGTTTGCACCTGAAGTGCTCAGGATTGGGACACCTGTAGCCACCTGCCACAGGTAACCCAACCTGATCCTGGCCACCACTGTGTCGCACAGTCTGGTCCACGTTTTGTGCTGCCCACAAACATGGGTTTCAGATCTGGACACATCATAGCTTTTTGTACTGGTGCTTTCAGGCGGTTGGGCGTCAGTAATTTCCCTCCAATCAAACCTGAGTGTTTGGAACAATGTAGTCTTGACAACAGAGATGGGGACACCTAAGTCCAATTCACCTTCATTCTTGTTACACGCTAAATTGGCTACAATGTCTGTGTCATTGTGATGGGCTATATGTATGTGAGATGGTATCCAGACAAAAGAGATTCTAAATCCTTTAGAGTCTAAACAAAAGAGATTCTGTGAAGCGATCTGGTTATTATAATGGCGAGTACGAGGGTTTTGCTGTCGATCGTACAGCAGAAGTCCTCAATTGCTCGAAGGGCAGACTATAAGTCACAAAATAGTATTTCTCCTATGTTTCTTTAATGTCCTAGTTGCTAATTGTAGTGCAGCTCGTTCTGTTGGTGTAGAGGTCAGCCAGTTGTTTAACCTTACAATGATTGTGTGTAAATATTGTTTCTATAAAACCTACATGTTGCTACAGTCTGTCCAGTAGACGACTGGACTGAGCCGTCGGTGCAGACACTGTGTTCGTGAGATCTGAGATGTTTGACGGAGGAGGCAATAGTTTCAAGTGTGACAGCTTTGAGGAAGAGCAAGATTCTCATTACCTTTCTTGGCGACGAGTCTCTATGATACTTAATACAGATAAAAGAGAATAATAAAGGTAAATAGATTGCATTTAAAAAGAAAAGTACAACTGATGAGATTATTAACATTTATCATACAAGGAGTGAGTTGGTATGTTGGCACCAGTCAATAGGGTATTAATAGCACTGAATAATTTACCTATGGGGCCATATCCTCCCCTCGAATGTAAAAAGGGGTTGACCCCGACCCGCCGGTCACACACTATAAAATGATTAGGTCTAATTTGGCTAACCTAATGAGGCTATCCCCAAGCATCTGGAATACAGCTTCGAACATACAGACAAAACATTCCCGCTAATAGATATAGATATAATTTTTTGCTATTTAATTTAATTAATTTATAATATTTAATTAAGTGTCAATGTAGTTCTACGAGACGGCTACCACAGAAATACAACAGTCCTCCCTAGATATACAGCAGCGCTCGGTTTACAACAGTCTACCCAAGAGAAGCACAAAAGAAAATGGAAGCAAGAAAAAATAATAAAAACTTGTGTACCTTACTAAATAGATTCCTGGAATTGTCAAGGGGAGACTTGCGTAATATTTTTTGTCCAGTTTAAGTCAGTCGTCTGGATGTGGCTCGCGAGTGATTAGCCCGTGGTTGTCAAGCACTCGTGGCTGTCAAGCACTCACGGCTGTCAAGCACTCATGGCCGTCAGGTTCTTGTGAGGGGGAAGCATAGTTTGGGCATAACTGAATCTTCTGATACAGACTGAGAATGTTTTTCCTGGAGTTGTTCTGAGTGAGGCACATGTTTTGCTGCGTGTGTTGAAGGTTTTCTCCTTGATGATTAACGAAACACCTGTTGATCCAAAAATGCTGTTACTCTGTTAGTCCGTTATTATGTTAGTCCGTTATTATGTTAGTCCGTCGTCCTGTTAGTCCGATATCCTGTTAGTCTGTTATTCTTTTAAGTGTGTTACACTGTTATCCCATTATTTTGTTAGTCCGTTTTCCTATTTTTCCGCTTTTCTGTTAGACTGTTGTCCCGTTAGTTCATTATTCTGCTTGCACGTTATTATGTTAATTAGTATATATATTTATATATATATATATATATATATATATATATATATATATATATATATATATATATATATATATATGTCGTACCTAACAGCCAGAATAAGGCACCACGGGCTCACCATAGCCCGTACTACTTGGAACTGTTCCAGGTAGCAAATCTTTAACAACAACAACAGCCAGAATGCACTACTTGGCCTAGTATGCAAGGCCCGATTTGTCTAATAGGCAGAGTGATTTTCGTTATTTAAAAAAAATCCAATTGGTTTATTTGAATTAATGTGAATTTATTATAATATTAAGAACATGAATTGCTGACTTAATTATATTAGTTTAGGTTAGGTTAGGTTATGATAGTTAGGTTGGGTAGGTTTGGTTAGGTTCAGTTATATTTCTATGTTAGTTTTAACTCAAACCAAAAAATTAATCATGTATAATATAATGGAAAGCTTTATCACTGCATAGTTATGGGTGGTAAATTATTGTGCACCCGGCCTGGACCTGTGACAGAGAAAAAGCATCAACATTGACCACCAGAGTGCTCACATCAAGTCTAACTCACCAACACACACACAATAAACAACAAACAAACCTTTCGATAAACGTCAGCATTGACGCTCCTTTGTCTATCTTACTCAAGCTCATTCACACACAAGTCTATCCTTCGCTTGAAACTGTGCAATATCACCAGTTGCGACGTGGCCGAGAGCCTACAGAAGTAATGACAGGAGTATGGAGTGTTGATAGCAACAAGGCACAGTTCATGCGAGTCACCCCTCTACGAGGCGTCCGTTCTCTTTGTAAATGAATGTCTGCTTTACCTGGATTTAGGGAGGGAGTCCCTCAAGGATTTAGGGAGGGAGTCCCTCAAGGATTTAGGGAGTCTCACAGGGATTTAGGGAGGGATTTAGCTAAAGGAGGTGCAGTTGCTAGCATGAATATGGATGCCCTTACCTCGTGACACTATAAACGCCTTACTAACACTCGCAACTTCAGAGGGAGTTCAGCAATCCACCATCCTAGGTGATAGTGAACACCATCAGGGGGTCCTAGGTGATAGTGAACACCATCAGGGGGTCCTAGGTGATAGTGAACACCATCAGGGGGTCCTAGGTGATAGTGAACACCATCAGGGGGTCCTAGGTGATAGTGAACACCATCAGGGGGTCCTAGGTGATAGTGAACACCATCAGGGGGTCCTGGGTGATATTGAACACCATCAGGGGGTCCTAGGTGATAGTGAACACCATCAGGGGGTCCTGGGTGATATTGAACACCATCAGGGGGTCCTGGGTGATATTGAACACCATCAGGGGGTCCTAGGTGATAGTGAACGCCATTAGGGGGGTCCTAGGTGATAGTGAACATCACAAACCGGCCCTCCTCACCATTGTTACAATTGACCCCCGACCTTGTTCTCTGCACACAATGGGGGAGGTCATGATATCTTGTGTGACCTTGGCTACTCATGCAGTAATGATATCCTTGATAACATCCTCGTTTGGGATAACAGTTGTGATAACTCGAGGGGGCGTTACTTGATAACGTCTCTGTGTTACTTGATACTGTGACCCCCTTGGTTGCTGTTATCTTGCCTGTGACTGAAGATAGACCTAACACCATATGGCACAATGGTTATCTTATAGTATCTAGATTCCAAACGAAAACAGCTGCACAGGAAGATATATATATATATATATATATATATATATATATATATATATATATATATATATATATATATATATATATATATATATATATATATATATGAAGGTGAAAACATGGGGGGATACATAAGGGATAAACATAGGGGCTGCAGAAGGCTTATTGGCCCATACGAGGCATCTCCTATCCAAACAAAGATTAATCCAGTGTAATTGGCCTGTTATGTTGGACATTGTCTTCTGTGTTGGCATCGATATGTTCTTGTCTTGTCCTTACTCTCATGGTGGGTAGAGTAAATAGTTCCGTGATTTGGGTGTTCATGGTAGGTCGCTCTATTCTTATGTGAATTGCCTCAAGAATTTGTAATCTTCTTGAATCTTGGGTTTTGTCTATTATGCAAGTATTCTTGTTCAACATTTCTCTTGTTAGAGTAATGTCATGGGCTTGTCTCATGTGATTCCTAGGGGCACCAGATTGAAGATGGCATGTCAAACGCCTCGTCAGCTTGGTCGACGTCATACCTATGTACTTACATTGAAGGTTACATCCTTCGTGGGGGCAAGTGTACATGTATACAACGCTTGACTGCTGTAGAGGGTTCTCCGTCGGCTTCGGGCTGTTTTTGATAAGGAGTTCGGAAGTCTTCTTGGTTTTGTAGAATATTATCAGGTTTATGTTTTGGTTAGGAGTAGTGCTTTTTACTCCTTTACGGATTATTTCTTTCATTATTCTTTCCTCTTTTATATGTTCACTGTGCATGGTTGATTTGTAATATAATTTTTATTATAATTTGTAATATAATATTTATTTTATTATTATTATTAATTTTATTTGTAAAATTTATTTTATTTTCTCTCTCATATATATATTACATATATATATATATATATATATATATATATATATATATATATATATATATATATATATATATGTATATATATATATATATATATATATATATATATATATATATATATATATATATATATATATATATATATATATATATATATATATATATATATATATATATGAGAGAGGAGCAGCCCGACACAGCTGGAGACACAGCCATGAATACTGACTTTAATTTACATTCACGTAGGTCCTGTGAAGTAAGAAGGGTGTATACGGACCCCCTCTGACGAGCCGGGGCGCTTGATTCCTGTGGCACTGTGCCATAAGTGCCAAGATGGCTCAGCCGTGGGGGGGGGGAGGGAGGGGGAAGACCTTATCTGCCCCCAGCATCATTGTAACTTACACTTTCCGATTATTTGAAGGAGTGTTACCCTCCACTATCATGTCTCCCCCACCACCCCCTCCTCTTTCCCTTCTCTGTGTAGTACATCGTCCCCCTCCCAGCGTCGCCTGCAGAGAGAGAGAGAGAGACAGAGAGAGAGAGAGAGAGAGAGAGAGAGAGAGAGAGAGAGAGAGAGAGAGAGAGAGAGAGAGAGAGAGAGAGAGAGAGAGAGAGAGAGAGAGAGAGAGGCAGAGAGAGAGAGAGAGAGAGAGAGAGAGAAAGCTTTAGGCACTGAGCAGCTCAGGCTCTACGTTAGTTATTAAAAGTCAACCTTCAAGAACGGACTCTTAAGAGTAGTTCTCAATGGAGCAGAATCCCAAAGTAATTGGTGCCAGCGTTCCACAGGGCTGTGTGCTTGGCCCTCTCCTGTGGAATGTTAACTTCGTCTCATTCCTGAAGCTCAAGCCTGTGCTGATGACTGCACTCTAACCTTCACTTACAGAAAGGAAGAAATGCCAACTGCTGCAAGACTCATCAATCATCAACTTTCGGCGATTTCTACCTGGCGTAGGAGATAGCAGGTCACATTGGCGGCTGAGAAGACACAAGCGATGATGATAACTTGACTGCACATGACAAATAGGACAGACTTGCAAATGTGCGGCAAAAAAAAAAAACAGAGTTCACAGATGAAATAGACATTTTAGGATTGAAGTTCGACTTTTCAATGACAATAAACAGCCATGTGCTTAACTTAGCTCAAAAGGCAGCCAGGAAACTTACAGCTCTACGGCGCATCTCACACCTTGACAGCAGGGAATGCAAAACCTTATATGAAGCACAAATTCGTTCCCATCTAGAGTATACACCCCTCTCCTGGATCGCCTGCCCCCCCCCCCATCATTCATCAGAGTGTTGGACAAAGTGGAGAGCCGTGCAAGAAGGCTTATCTCTAGTCTTGGCCATGTCTGGTGGGAACGGTCTGAACATCAGACTCTTCAAAACCGTCGTGACGTTGGTAGACTTATTGTTATATACAAGGCCATCATCCTCTAAGTTCCGCACCTGGCCTAACTCCGTGGACTACCAGTAGTTGCCACCCGTAGCACCAGGCTCTCAACCTTCAACAGTCTCATGCTGGAAGTACCATTCTCAAGAACATCACTCCGAGACTGACTCGCATCTGGAACTTGTTCGCTCAACAGATTGACACACGGGAGATCAGATCAACTGATCACATGCAGACTCTGGCACACAGTAGGCTACAGGCTCATCCTCTTCCTCATATGATTGTTGTTAAGAGATAAATAAAGTGTATTCCTAATGATGCATATAACAGGCTAATGAACGTTAGAGGTAGGATTATACTGAGCTGAGGTAGGAGACCAGGTCTTGCTCGTAGTTTCAACGGGTACTTCAATAGAGAGAGAGAGAGAGAGGGGGGGGGGGTCGAGGGGGGGGGGGGTGTTGGCAGCTCACAGCAACTTGGTGCGGGCGACACACACCTACAAAAACAGCTTGTGGAGGGAGGGGGGGGGGGAGTTGAGCTAATATTCAGCGGTGTTTATGCAAATTAGGAACAAATTAGAAGTCTGTTTGGTTCCCGGGGGCCTCCTTCCCCCTGGCTCGGGAGCTGACACATCTGGCTCGAGAGGCGACACATCTGGCTCGAGTGCTGACACATCGGGCTCGGGGCTCACATAGAGCACCAGCACGTGTCGCGCTCTATATAAACACCACCACCCCCCCCTCCCTCCCTCCCTCCCCCTTCCCCCTCCCAACTCTTGTTCGTAATATCAGGTCTATAACAGCTAAATTACTCTCGATATACCGTTACAGAGGACAAGGAAGCGTGCTCGGCTTATGGAGGTGGTCGTAGACAAGGACGCGACCCTCAGCGCGCTCACCCATCCACTCACACGCCCTCAACCCGACTGACCTGGTGACGCCTCTATCTCCCGGCGGCCCACGACTCTGGAAATGTCAAAAGGCAAAATCATAATAATAATGTTCAATCTATGTATTTTTCTCGTACGTATGTAAGAATGTATATATTCATGTATACTACAAAACTGCGAATGTATATCTTTAATAAGAAATATTGAGGCTGAAGATGTATGTTATTTTATATTTCTTTATCCATATATATATTTATATTGGCAGGATTTATGCAAGCGTCGAGCAGTGTATGTAATGTGGTTCGAACAAAAGTCGTCAGTGAAGCACTTGTTCCGGAAGTGTTCGAACGTCATCAGTTGTGAGTCAGCCCGTCCTCCAAACAAAGATCCAAAAGTGATTCCATGCACCCGCCAAACCCCCTGTTTATGAATGAAAAACGGTTTACACACGACTGACACAACCCGTCCTCGACTCAAGTCCATTACATTCAGCGGTCAACCCCACAGACGCATTCATAAATTTTAACATGCTGTTCATTCAAAACGGGAATTTTCTCAAGTATAAATTAATATTATAATAAATTAGCATATTGTGTATATATAGGCATAGGTTAGGTTAGGTGTTTAGATTCTGATTATTGGTATTTGTAGTACGTGGATGAAGCATTTATAGCGTTGTGGTTCGAACAAAATTCGTCAGTGAAGCACTTGTTCCGGATATGTTCGAACGTCAGCAGTTGTGGGTCGTGTGTAAACCGCTTTTCATTCATAAACAGGGGGTTTGGCGGGTGCATGGAATCACTTTTGGATCTTTGTTTGGAGGACGAGCTGACTCACAACTGATGACGTTCGAACACTTCCGGAACAAGTGCTTCACTGACGAATTTTGCTCGAACCACAACGCTGTAAATGCTTCAACCACGTACTACAAATACAAATAATCGCAACAGAACCTAAACTCCTAACCTAACCTATGCCTATATACGCACAATATCCTAATATATTATAATATTAATTTATATTTGAGAAAATTTCCGTTTTGAATGAACAGCATGTTAAAATTTTTGAATGCGTGTGTGGGGTCGACCGCTGGATGTAATGGACTTGAGTCGAGGACGGGTTGGCTTCAGAGAGCTGCCATACACTCATACACACACACACACACAGCCAGCAGCAGACAGCAGACATACACGCATACACAAGAGCCTCACAGGTACGGAATTCACAGGAGAGTCGCCTCATGTTTTAAACATTTTCGATATTTCTGTTGCATTTAAGAACTGGAATACAGATTATCAATTATTAATAAATAAATCACCCTAGGTTTTCATAATAACAAAAATTTCTTATACAGTCCGTGATCCAGGTGTCTGTAGTGACGGTTAAACTGTGTATATGAGAAGCAATTCTTGTTTCACTAACACCGTTTGCTGTTATTTATATTTACTACCCCTTTGTTGGGGGGGGACAGGAAGCCTGAACAGTTGGAAAAGTGGCCATGTCTGGAGCCTCAGTGAAGTATCGTCACTGTGCAATAACCGTGCAACTGGGGTCGCAGTTGCAAAGGTGTTGCTTCCACCAGTTATTACATCTTGTATCTAACGTGAATAATGGGGGGGGGGGGAATAAATATACAAATATTACGAATTATATTAATTATTCTTATTTATATCATTTGAGAAAAATATTTTATTTTTACATTTTGGACATTTTGCAGGTTTGAAATTTTTTACTGTAAAAGGTTTTTCCTGCGTGTTGCGGGACATTTTGATCTCTTCAGCACTGTGTCCTCCTTGACGGCGGTTCTCCTCGAGGGCCCTAGTTGACCTCGAGGTCGTCCTCGAGCTCGGAGACTTCGGAAACGACGTTGTCCTCGAGGACGGTGATCTTCGAGGGTCCTAGTAGTCCTCGAGCTCGGGGACCTCGGGAACGACGTTGTCCTCGAGGACGCGGTAACCAAGGTGGTCAGCGACGTACTTGACCTTGTACTCATTACCGTCAGGCGCTACCCAAGAGTACTCGCCCTCGACGGCCGTGCCCGGGACGCCCTCCTGCTCGTGCTCCAGATGGTCCTCCTCGATGTCAATGATGTCAGACGGGCGGGCAGCGGCCAGGACAACCAGACCCAAGACAACCACCACCTGCAGCAAACAAGTCAGTTAAGTAATCATCAAGATAAATCACTATGCCAGAAGTACATGCTGTAATAAGGCAATACCAGGACTAACATTTCTAAATCCCTATTGATTCCCCATTAGCAGTAATCAAAACTGTTTTAGTTAATTGTTTCAGAAACACTAGTTAATCAAATAAAGCAACACTAGGTAATACAATCAGAGTAATACAATTTAATGCAATCAGAGCAACACTAGTTAATATATTTCCAGTCTTTGTAAAGACAACAAAAATCAGCAGAATCATTTGTACATTGTAGCCAGACGCAGCAAGCAGCGCCAGACGCAGCAAGCAGCAGCAGACACACACCAAAAACTTCTTCACCATATATCTTGACCAGTTTAGCCAGGCAAGGAGCATTAAAGCAGTTACCCCGACTCCACAGCGAGCGAGAATATTAACTCTGCGTTTTCTATTGCATACAAGACCACTGATCAATATAACTCAGGAACTTGACACATATTGACCCGCTGTATAAGGCATTGACCAAGATATGGTCTTTAGAGAGAAGAATAATGACTGAAAAATACTACACAAATATTCAGAGAGATACTGCAGGCCGGGTCTTGCTTAAATGCCCCTTTGTGTTCACTTTGGGTTCGTGTGTGTGTTCACCCTATTTGTTCTCACTGATTTGCGCCTGCAGGATCGACCTCTAGCTCTTGAACCCCGATTTTCTAGCCGCCAGTTGTCTAATGCAATGACTTCTGGCCTGTTTCTATATCATAGCTACTTTGTAAGTTATGAATTGAAGTTTGCATCTATATCCAACTCCTTAAGTTCATTCCATTTTCCCACTAATTTTACGTTAAAATAAAACTTTCTAACATTATTTGTCGTCTGGGTCTCCAGCTTCCATCTATGTCTCGGTGTTCAATTGGTCTTCATTGTGAACATTTTCTCTTTTCCACACTGTCAATCCAGCTCGTCCTCTTAAAGTTTCCCAACGTCAAGAAATTGTTGTACTAAAGTGCTCCTTAACATTTAAAAACATTTCTACATATTTAGATATGTAGATATGACCCAAAACAGAAAACGGGACAGTGTGTCAATTTCGTGAGTCGCTACCATTTTCTAGTGTGACAGTTGTTGGCTTTAAGTAGCGTATACGTCAAAATGCGACGTTCTAATGGGGGGGGGGGGGGGGGTTTGGTTGACTTCCCTTAAGTATATGTCTCTGTCATGTCGCCTCTCTTTCTCCTCCTTTCTAGCGTCGTCAGGTTTAGTTCATTCCGTCTGTCTTCGTGCCTCATTTCTCGCAATTCTGGGACGAGTCTCGTTGTAAACTTCGAGACCTCTTCGAGCTTCCTTATGTCCCCTGAAACGCTCGAAAAGCTCTGAAACTGGTCTCAGGCAGGCGGTTCACAGCGATGTAAATGACTCATTATTTAGGCTCTAGTAAATGATTGTTGTAACTTTTACCAGCGTGGAGTATGCTGCAGTATACCAGCGTGGAGTATGCTGCAGTATACAAGCGTGGAGTATGCTGCAGTATACCAGCATAGAGTATGCTGCAGTATACCAGCATAGAGTATGCTGCAGTATACCAGCATACCCAGTTATGCTTTTAGTGTGTGTCTTAGTGTGTTATTGAATATGACATAATTTCTTTATCAAGAACTGAAATGAGCATCATGAGTGAAGGTGACTCACCAGGAGCTTCATGCTGAGTGAGAGAGTTGTGTCAGGGAGGCGAAGGACAGCCGATGAGTGACGAGTGGCACACGGTAAGCCTGGCTTTTATACCCCCAAGCCTCACCCCCCCCTATGACAAGGGGGTGTGGGGTGTGGGGTGTGGGGTGTGGGGGTGGGGAAGGGGGAGGTGAGTACTGGTGCTCTGGTTTCCGCATGTAAACAAAAGCATCTTGGGGGCTCAGGCGGTTACAAGACATGCAGTTACCATCTTGGATCATGCTCTCTCCATCTCCTCATATCTCTCTCTCTTCTCAACTCATCTCTCTTCGTCTCCTCCTCATCTCTCTTCGTCTCTACTGCCCATCCTCCCCGTCTGGAATATCTCTACCTATCACTGTGTGGTGGCATTATCTGTAAACAATCTTCCAGAGGGTATAGACTCATTTCTCTCAATGTTTGCTGATGCAAAAATTATGAGAAGAATCAAGACAGATGAAGACAGAGACTACAGGACGACCTGAACAAACGAGGAAAGACTACCAGAGCTAAACCTCACGTCCCTAGAAGACAGAAGAGTAAGGGGAGACGTGATAACCACCTACAAAATTCTCAAGGGAATTTACAGCGAGGATAAAGACAAACTATTTAGCACGGGTGGAACACGAGCAAAAGGGCACAGGTGGAAACTTAGTACCCAAATAAGCCACAGAAACATTAGAAAGAATGTTTTAAGTTAACAGACGAAATACATTAGGAAGTGATGTGGTGGAGGCTGACTCCATACACAGTTTCAAGTGTAGATATGATAGAGCCCAGTAGACTCAGGAACCTGTACACTGGTTGAGATTCTGCACATCTGTACACCTGTGAGCACCTGTCTAAGGCTGTTAAGATTGTAATGAAGGAGTGGGGGGGCGGGGGTGTTTAAGGGGACACAACCTTTGGGACTGAAACAGACACGAGCCCCCGAGGGGAGGGGGGGGGGGGAATTATAACAAGAATTTTGGTAAAAACTGGAGTGAAAAGCGGTCACATTGTGATGCCCCGTTGTCACAAGGACTCACACTCACACACGCACACTCACACTCACTCTCACACTCACTCACACACACACACACACTCACACACACACCAGACAGCCACGTACACAGAAACACACACGCATTCTCTGAAATATACACTTATGCTTGGAAACATACACTCATACATGCAAATATACATGCATATCTGTAAAAATACATTCTTACTGTATATGGAAACACACATTTATATTAGGAAATATACAGACATACATGGGGGAAGCATCATACACACATTAATGGAAGCATACACCATTGAATATTTTCAATTATTTTTATATGATTAATTCAACTCACTGAGAGGACATAGAGATGAAAAAAATATAATCATTAGAAGGCATATAATAAATCTCTTTAACACCAACATAAAAGCAAACATGAAAAACGGACAGACTCAAAGACATTAACAGAGACACAAACAAAATACAGAGAACGAAATGTAGAGTAAAACAGACCCCACAAATCTCATGAAGACTCAGAGTATACAAAGCTCGCTTTTAGTTCCTTCTGTCTCAGTCCACTCCTGCCTGGGGCCCTAGGGGAAGGGCCCCCGAAGGGAAGGCCCCTACAGGAGGACCCCCGACGGAAGGGGGCCCCGACGGAAGGCCCGTACAGGAGCATGTGTCTTCGAATTAGCCTCCACGTCTGAGCCAACACATATCCCCTTTCAAAACTCACACTCCGACGGTCGTCCGTCTCTCAGCTCAACGCCCCGCAGCTTCGGGAGTGTCACGGCGCCCCGCGCAAAACCTGCGACAGGTCGTGGAGACATTACTTGCCGGGGTGATATTGATGTGCGGGAGTGTAGCGAGGTGCCTTGGCCAGGCGCCCGGGGGGGGGGAGACACGCTGCTTGAACGAGGCGTGTAGCGAGGTGCCTTTGGGGTCTCTCTCTCGCTAACTTATTGAATTCGTCTTGTTATTCGTTAGTCGATCTCTCTCTAGCTCTTCCTCGGTGTTTAGCCGACCTCTCTCGTTCGTTAGAGAGTGATCTAACTTGCATGTTATTCGTTCGTTCCGCTTCTTATTCCTTATTCGTGATCTCGACTTTCGCTTCTTCTCGTTACCGTTTTTCTGTTCTTTCTTTCGTTCTCTTTTCTTTATTGTTGGTGTGCCAAGTTGTCTTGGAAGACAGGAGGCAGCGGAGCGTGAGAGGAATTCTTCTCTACTTTATGTAATATAATTAATAGTTACGAGCGGCCCTTGTCAGTGGCGGGACTTGTGTTAAGGTGAGGGGGAGAGGTAGTGGTGAGGGGCAGGTGGTGAGGGGCAGGTGGTGCAGGGCAGGTGCAGGTGGTGCAGGGCAGGTGCAGGTGGTGCAGGTGGTGAGGGGCAGGTGCAGGTGGTGAGGGCAGGTGCAGGTGGTGCAGGGACACACTCCTCCCCTGGTGAACGGAGGTTATTGGCTCTAAACCGGTGAAACACCCCATCACTCGTCCACTTATTTTTGTCTCCCCCTATCTCCCCAATTCATCCTGTCTCCCTAATTTATTCCCTTTCTTCCTCCCTCCCCCAACCTTCCCTCCGCTCCCCCCTCCCCCAGCCACACCTGCCCCCCCCCGAATGGCCCGTCACCGGCCACACCCAAACAGGTTCTGGATTTTTTTCCCACAGATGGCCCGTAGCATTGTTTTGCCTCCAGAGGCTACACCAGCCTGTCTGACCCTTGTGGTGGTGGTGGTGTGGTGGTGGTGTGGTGGTGGTGGTGGTGTGGTGGTGGTGTGGTGGTGGTGGTGTGGTGGTGGTGGTGTGGTGGTGGTGATGCTATAAGAACACCACCTCTATAGCTCATATATAATCGAGCTTTTAGCTCTTGGACCCCACCTTTTTAACCAATGTAGTTCTTCCTCTATTATGTCTACTACATATATTTCTCTCTAACACACACACACTCACACACACACACACACACACACACGCACACACACACATATCCCCAGGAAGCAGCCCGTAGCAGCCGTCTAACTCTCAGATACCTATTTGCTGCTAGGTGAACAGCGGCATCAGGTAAAAGAAACTTCCCACCTGGCTCTCATGACTACGACCCCTGAGCGCTGTCCACTCAGCAACGAGGCTTCCCCTTTCCTAGTGTGTGTGTGTTTGCGTGTGTATATATGTGCGTGTGAGTATATTAAAGTGCATTATAGACGTTTAATTCACAAATTTATACCATCATTTAACCCCCAACAACAATCACCCCACCCCCCAACAACAATCACCCTACCCCCCAACAACAATCACCCTACCCCAACAACAATCACCCTACCCCAACAACAATCACCCTACCCCCCAACAACAATCACCCCACCCCCAACAACAATCAGCCAACCCCCCAACAACAATCACCCTACCCCCCAGCAACAATCACCCTACCCCCAACAACAATCACCCTACCCCTCCAACAACAATCACCCTACCCCCCAACAACAATCACCCCACCCCCAACAACAATCAGCCAACCCCCCAACAACAATCACCCTACCCCCCAACAACAATCACCCTACCCCTCCAACAACAATCACCCTACCCCCCAACAACAATCACCCCACCCCCAACAACAATCAGCCAACCCCCCAACAACAATCACCCTACCCCCCAACAACAATCACCCTACCCCCAACAACAATCACCCTACCCCAACAACAATCACCCTACCCCCAACAACAATCACCCTACCCCTCCAACAACAATCGCCCAACCCCCCAACAAC
This sequence comes from Procambarus clarkii, assembly GCF_040958095.1. NCBI lineage: Eukaryota > Metazoa > Arthropoda > Malacostraca > Decapoda > Cambaridae > Procambarus > Procambarus clarkii. The sequence continues at coordinate 21,848,749 of NC_091168.1, read as the reverse complement.
AATCACCCTACCCCTCCAACAACAATCACCCTACCCCCAACAACAATCACCCTACCCCCCAACAACAATCACCCTACCCCCCAACAACAATCACCCTACCCCCAACAACAATCACCCTACCCCCCAACAACAATCACCCTACCCCCCAACAACAATCACCCTACCCCCAACAACAATCACAGCTAACCTTGGGGCCCCCACCCAACTAAAGCCTACTACTCAACAGACAATCAAACAATAACGAGACTTACAACCGCCAGAGGGAGAACGAAAGGAGAAAAACCTGCAATTCATCAATATATTCAACAATTAAAATGATCAGGTAGACCCGTACCGTTAAGGGGGGGGGGCGGCGACTTGATTAGGAAATTGCCTTCTAGGGATCCGCTAACGATCCCCCTGAGTCGCTAATGAGCCTGGATCTTAGAGGTTACTTAAGAAGAAGTGTGTTGCGAGTATTGGTTAATGATAATGAGATTGACAAGGTCACCGGGGTGTGGGTTTTGGGAGTGATTGAGATATGAGGGGGGGGGGGGTTGTGGGGGATTGGGGGGGTGTGGGGGTTGGAGTGGGGGGGGAGAAGGGAGTGAGGATTGGAAAGAGAGGGGATCGAAGAGGTGAATGCGGGGTAAGTTAATATAGTTGGCTGATAACTGAAAGAGAACAGGAAGCAGGAGAACAATAAACAGGAAGAGAACAGGAAGCAGGAGAACAATCAACAGGAAGAGAACAGGAAGCAGGAGAACAATCAACAGGAAGAGAACAGGAAGCAGGAGAACATTAAACAGGAAGAGAACAGGAAGCAGGAGAACAATAAACAGGAAGAGAACAGGAAGCAGGAGAACAATAAACAGGAAGCAGGAGAACAATAAACAGGAAGAGAACAGGAAGCAGGAGAACAATAAACAGGAAGAGAACAGGAAGCAGGAGAACAATAAACAGGAAGAGAACAGGAAGCAGGAGAACAATAAACAGGAAGAGAACAGGAAGCAGGAGAACAATAAACAGGAAGAGAACAGGAAGCAGGTGGTCCGGGACAGGTGAAATTGGAAAGCCAACAACGATGGGCTGAAACATGGTCACTTGACTGTAACTGAAATAAATGTAAGGTAATGGCAGCCGGGAGACGGAGATGAGACAGGAAGAAGGAGGCAAAAACGTATGAGAGACCAGCATTGGAGTATGCAGCTCCTGCATGGAGTCCCTTTAAAAACAATCAAAACAAAACTGGATCACGTTGAGGTATATGCCATAAAGCTGAAACCAGAACTGAGAGGGCTGGAGTACGAGAAACAGGAGATATGATTGCAACGTACAAGATCCTAGGGAGGATTAACATAGTAAATAAGGACGAACGTTTGGACAATGTGTCACAGGAAGAGGCAGTTGAGGCCACTATCATACACAGGTTTTTAATGAAGAAATGTTACACATGCAGCGGCTCCAGCGAGTTGCAGTACATGAAAAACTGCTGAGAAAGCGGGGCCCAAGAGCAGGCACTCGACCCCTGCAACCATACTTGGGTGAGTACATCTTGGTGAGTACCTGCAGGTGAGTGCGGGGCCCGGCAAGAGTGGTCGCACTGGGACTGTTATGACCGTTATGGCCGTAATGGCCGTTATGGCCGTTATGACCGTTATGGCCGTTATGACCGTTATCGACCGTTATGGCCGTTATCGACCGTTATGGCCGTTATCGACCGTTATCGACCGTTATGGCCGTTAAGACCGTTACAGACAAAGAGTGCCTATCATCGCCTCCACACAACCACCCCGCATACGGAGATACATACACCCAGGCGTGTATGTTACATACACCGTGTATGTATCGCGCTTTCTCTATAGTCTTGAAGTTACATGGGGGTTTACCCGTAGTTGGTATCGAGAGTTCTTTCACTCGCGCTGTTTAGGCTGGGATCAGGCAGGTTTCTTGGTACTGCTGCCTGGTACAGTACTGTCACCAGGTACAGCACTCTGTACCACACCTCCCTCTGCTGCCTGGTACAGTACTGTCACCAGGTACAGCACTCTGTACCACACCTCCCCCTGCTGCCTGGTACAGTACTGTCACCAGGTACAGCACTCTGTACCACACCTCCCCCTGCTGCCTGGTACAGTACTGTCACCAGGTACAGCACTCTGTACCACACCTCCCCCTGCTGCCTGGTACAGGGATGAGTAGACTTTAGTACTATTGAATTGGGACGAACTGCAAAAGTTTTTATAATTATGTTGCTAATGAAACCTAGCCTAACCATCCTAGGCCTAATATAGTACATATATGTGCTAAACTAGGCCTATGAATATTTAGGTTTGGTCTTTGCTTTATTTTTTTCCGGACTCTCTAAAATAAATAGTACCATATTGTACTTTATGTCTGTCTATCATGTCGATATTTTTACGATCGTCAACATAGTTCCAGAACGTTCTATCTTATCAGTTGGATGGTTGACAACCGTTGACTGAGGGGCGGAAGAGGTAAAACTCAAAGTAGAGTTACCTTAGTTGTCAGAACCCTTAAAGTCAAAGGTTCTGACACTAAGGTAACAGCTGGAGCCTTAAAGTGAAGGGTTCTGACACAAAGGTAACAGCCGGAGCCTTACAGTCAAGGGTTCTGACACTAAGGTAACAGCTGGAGCCTTAAAGTGAAGGGTTCTGACATTAGGTAACAGCCGGAGCCTTACAGTCAAGGGTTCTGACACTAAGGTAACAGCTGGAGCCTTACAGTCAAGGGTTCTGACACTAAGGTAACAGCTGGAGCCTTACAGTCAAGGGTTCTGACACTAAGGTAACAGCTGGAGCCTTACAGTCAAGGGTTCTGACACTAAGGTAGCAGCTGGAGCCTTACAGTCAAGGGTTCTGACACTAAGGTAGCAGCTGGAGCCTTACAGTCAAGGGTTCTGACATTAAGGTAACAGCTGGAGCCTTACAGTCAAGGGTTCTGACACTAAGGTAACAGCTGGAGCCTTACAGTCAAGGGTTCTGACACTAAGGTAACAGCCGGAGCCTTACAGTCAAGGGTTCTGACACTAAGGTAACAGCTGGAGCCTTACAGTCAAGGGTTCTGACACTAAGGTAACAGCTGGAGCCTTACAGTCAAGGGTTCTGACACTAAGGTAACAGCTGGAGCCTTACAGTCAAGGGTTCTGACACTAAGGTAACAGCTGGAGCCTTACAGTCAAGGGTTCTGACACTAAGGTAGCAGCTGGAGCCTTACAGTCAAGGGTTCTGACACTAAGGTAGCAGCTGGAGCCTTACAGTCAAGGGTTCTGACACTAAGGTAACAGCCGGAGCCTTACAGTCAAAGGTTCTGACACTAAGGTAGCAGCTGGAGCTCTACAATGAGGGGTTCTGACATTAAGGTAACAATAGAAGCATTGCTGACACAAAACAATGCATCTCTTAATTATCCACTAGTTTTCATCGATCCAATATATCATTCTGGGATACTTTTGTTAACCAGTGAAATTACCTCCATGGAATTCAAGCAAAATATTAATTCCAATATTGCAGCGTTTCGCGTGACTTTTAAGACCATTTCTGTTGTTCTGGTTCAACTCTTACAAGTTAATTGTTGATGACGAGGGGAGAACGGAAGGTGTTTTCTCGTTGATGTCTCTATAAAACACCTGTGATATATTTTGAAGGTTGGCCACCTGTATTTGTGGTATTTTTTTTTTCCTAAGCTCCTGTTACTTATTTTCCCTTTGAGTTATGTGGATTTTAAGAAAACATTACCTACCCAATATTGCGTTTTGGTAGTTTTGTTTCTGTAATTTCAATAATTTGTGGCTTCTACCTCAGAACCCTTCTTCGAAGATCCCATACTTTATTTGATATTCCAACTGGATTTGTATATATATATATATATATATATAATCTGCTTTGCTTGTTGACAACCAGGAGACGTTTTGAATGTTACTAAGTGCCAAGGAAAGTCTCCTGCTTCCCCGCTAACTTTGGCTAAGGTTTCTACAACATTGCTAAAATGTGTTTTTAAAGGACTCTCTGATAACTTAATGTGTGTTATTTACTACACAATTATGTGTACTAATATGATAAGGACCGTTGAGGCCTGGCAGTGTAGCTGTGGCAAAGAAACATGATGATTTATACAGAGATTTATTTAATTCTTATCAATTTAGACATTATTGCAGTGGAATGGTATTTCATGACTGCATTGTTTAATTTTGTGGCTTTAACTCAAAGGTAAAGGTCCACTAAAATTGTATAATGATATTTGAACTTGTTCTCACATAACACTTTACAGTTTAGAGTGTTATGTGTTTCCACTTGATGACGGGAGTTGGAGGAATAGCTTGTTGTCGTCTGGCCTTGAACCTCGAGGGCCCTAGTTGTCCTCGGGGACGGTCCTCCTCGAGGGTCCTAGTTGTCATCGAGCTCGGGGACTTCGGGCACGACGTTGTCCTCGAGGACGCGGTAACCAAGGTGGTCAGCGACGTACTTGACCTTGTACTCATTACCGTCAGGCGCTACCCAAGAGTACTCGCCCTCGACGGCCGTGCCCGGAACGCCCTCCTGCTCGTGCTCCAGATGGTCCTCCTCGATGTCAATGATGTCAGACGGGCGGGCAGCGGCCAGGACAACCAGACCCAAGACAACCAAAACCTGCAACAATCATCTTCATCAATACCAACATTCCTCGCTCTAAAGACAAGACTTTACTTCGAAGTCCACAAAGAACTTCGTGTAGAGACTTCGATGTGACCAGAAGACACAGTATACTCACCAAGACCTTCATGTCGGTGAGTGAGGAGGAGAACAACTGATACCCAACACCTGTCCCAGGCTCATATATATATATATGTACACGGGAGTGTCCTTCAGTCATGGACAAGTGACCTCAGCTGCTCCACCTCAGTCAGGTGTCGATCGAGGAACGCCCACCCACCCACCCTCCCGCCCGCTAGGTGTCCTCACCTTCACCCTCGCTCCTTCAGCAAAGACAAATATATTTGACGTTATGTATATTGTAATCGTAATGTGTTCCACGCCTCTTACTCTATTCCTAGAACTGTGAGTATATAGATAGAATGTAGTAGTAGTAGTTCTTGTGAACTTGACTAACTTATTGAGTCGTTTGTGTGTACTACAATGACTCGCAGGGTAGTTCTTAAGTACTACAATGACTCTCAGAGTAGTTCTTAAGTACTACAATGACTCTCAGAGTAGTTCTTAAGTACTACAATGACTCTCAGGGTAGTTCTTAAGTACTACAATGACTCTCAGAGTAGTTCTTAAGTACTACAATGACTCTCAGGGTAGTTCTTAAGTACTACAATGACTCTCAGAGTAGTTCTTAAGTACCTCACTGAGTTGTTCTTCGGTACCACACTGCCTCAATAAATAGTTCCTGGATACTACACTAAATACAGTTTATATAACCCTACTTACGCAACACATTGCTATATACACAATTTCCACTGCCACCCCCTTCCCCCCCCCCCCTCGTCCCCGGCACCACCCCTCAATTAGTGATTGATATATTAGTCATTCCAGATCAGGGACCTGGGGGGAGGGGGGGTGAGACTATGGGAAAATAGCTCTGCAGGGTGGTACTGGAACACGGGGACACTGCTGGAAGGCAGTAGGGTGGTACTGGAACACGGGGACACTGCTGGAAGGCAGTAGGGTGGTACTGGAACACGGGGACACTGCTGGAAGGCAGTAGGGTGGTACTGGAACACGGGGACACTGCTGGAAGGCAGTAGGGTGGTACTGGAACACGGGGACACTGCTGGAAGGCAGTAGGGTGGTACTGGAACACGGGGACACTGATGGAAGGCAGTAGGGTGGTACTGGAACACAGGGACACTGCTGGAAGGCAGTAGGGTGGTACTGGAACACAGGGACACTGCTGGAAGGCAGTAGGGTGGTACTGGAACACAGGGACACTGCTGGAAGGCAGCAGGGTGGTACTGGAACACAGGGTAACCGTAGAAGGCAGCTGGGTAGTACTGGAACACAGGGACACTGCTGGAAGGCAGCAGGGTGGTACTGGAACACAGGGTTACTATTGGAAGGCAGCCGGGAAGGCGGGGCTCTAACGGATAAGGGAAGACGCTCACCTTGGTAAAGTGTGGCTCAATACTTCTACCACCGCTAGTGAGGGCACTTCCCTCCCTGCACGCCCTCACACCCACTCACTCTACTTCACCGCCCTCACACCCACCCACTATACTCCCCGCCCTCACACCCACCCACTATACTCTCCGCCCATACACATCTACACTCACTTTCACCTTTCCACTAAAAACCGCGATGACATACACCCCACACCCCCGCCTACACATACACCCACAATCTGCCCCACACACACCTACACCCTGCCCACACACACACACCTACACCCCGTCCACACACACACCTACACCCCGCCCACACACACACACCTACACCCAGCCCACACACACACACCTACACACCCCGCCCACACACACACACACCTACACATGGCAACCATTAACATAACAGAGAGAGCGGCTCCATTGCCTGCAGGAAGAAATCTAAACTGTTCATCATGGGTGACTTCAACCATGGAAAGATAGATTGGGAAAATAGAGAACCACACAGAGGGACATAAACATGGAGAGCTAAACTATTAGACGTAGCGATAAGAAACTTTCTATGCCAACATGTCAAGGGGGCCACAAGAATCAGAGGGAATGATGAACCAGCCAGACTTGATCTGGTATTCACCCTAAACGAGTCAGACATAAGGGAAGTCAAATCAGAACCCCTCCCCCCCCCATAGGCATGAGTGACAACAGTGTCCTAACTTTTGAGTATCTGGTGGAAGTAGGATTAACCTCTTTTTCGGTTCGGATTTTCGTTTCGGACTTGAAACCGTAGGATTATCAGTTCCAAGGAATGAACCGAAAAAAAATGCTGAAATACCGAAGGAAAAACTATGATGAAATTCGAAAATTCCTAACAGGAATACCATGGAGACAGAACTGAGTGGAAAGTCTATATAAGGCGTGATGATCTACATCACCCAGAAGTGTCAGGAGACAGAAAACAGGTTTATCCCGGTCCAGAAAGAAAAAAAAACTGAAAAACAAAAAGGGGAATCCGTGGTTCAATCAGGCATGTAAGGAAGCAGGGCAGCTAAGCACAAGGGCATGGAGAAACTACAGGAATAACAGGACATCAGAGAGCAGAGAGAGAGAGAGATACCAAAGGGGCCCGAAATAGTTACCTCAGTGTGAGGAGAGAAGCAGAGAGGCAGTTTGAAAATGACCTTATAAATAAAGCCAAGACACAACCAAAACACACCTACCTACATACCTACAAACACACACCACATCATGAAGAAAACAACAGTAAAGAATAGGTAATGAAACTGAAAAAGGGAGAGGATGAGTACACAGAGAATGACAAGGAGGTGTATGTGAAGAACTCAACAAGAGGTTCCGGGAGGTTTTCACAATAGAGCAATGGGGGAAGTCCCTGAACTAAGAGGGGTGGCGATAAACCAAGCTGACTTGGAAGATATTGAAATTACCAGAGATGAGGTTAGGGAGGTATTTTCTAGATCTAGAAGTGGCTGTTGGACCTGATGGAATCTCACCATGGATACTAAAAAAAGAGAGGGCAGAAGCACTTTGCGTGCCATTATCTATGGTCATTGGAAATGGGAGACCTACCAGAGAGTTGGAAGATAGCTAACGTAGTCTCAATCTACAAAAAAGAGGGGATAGGCAGGAGGCCCTAAACTACAGGCCGGTGTCCTTAACTAGTATACCATGCAAGGTGATGGAGAAGATCGTGAGAAAAAGCCTGGTAGCACACCTGCCAGGGACTTTGTAACAAGTCACCAGAATGCGTTCAGGGAAGGCAAGTCGTGTCTCACAAGTTTAGTAGAATTCTATGATCAAGCAACAAGCATTAAGCAAGAAAAAGAAGGATGGGCAAGCTGCATTTTCTTGAACTGTCAGTAAGCTTTTGACACAGTACCCCATAAGAGACTGTTGCATAAGTTGGAGAAACAAGCTGGAGTAAGTTGTAGGGTGCTCCAATGGATAAGGGGAGTACCTAAACAACAGGAAGCAGAGAGTTACTTTGAGAGATGAGACCTCAGATTGGCGTGTTGCCACTAGCTCTGTGGCTCTATCCCTGCAGGATAGAGCCACAGAGATACTACAGAAAAGAGATGGTTGGCTTGACTGTGTCTATCTGGACCTAAAGAAGGCTTTTGATAGAGTCCTACACAAGAGGCTGTTTTGGAAACTGAAACATGCTGGAGGGGTGACAGGGAGACAGGGAATCAGAGACAATGTATCTGACTGGAGAAGTGTTACTTGCGGAGTACCACAGGGTTCACTTCTTGCACCCGTAATGTTCATCGTCTACATTCACAATCTACCAGAAGGAATTCAGAATGCTATGAACTGTGACCAAGCACCAGGCACAGGATGAGTGAAAAAAGACCACCTTGCATACTGTAGAAAATATTTTAATTGACAAGAAATCATCGTGTTTACTCCCGCGTCTGGTCACCACCTCGCTGCTCCTTGTTTACAGTTAATACTGGGTAACTGTTCTTAATTTTCTTCGCTATCGTCTTCAGCTGCGCGAAACTTAGCTGTGTCCTCTTCGTCATCATCGTCGTCGTCGTCAGCAGCGCGAAGCTTAGCTGTGTCCTCTTCGTCATCGTCGTCTTCAGCTGCGCGAAGCTTAACTGTGTCCTCTTCGTCATCATCGTCGTCGTCAGCTGCGCGAAGCTTAGCTGTGTCTTCTTCTTCGTCATCGTCGTCGTCAGCTGCGCGAAGCTTTGCTGTGTCCTCTTCGTCATCATCAGAGACTACGTTATCGGTGTCGAGAGCTCGGCCTTGGGGCACGAGGTCGTCCTCGAGCTCGGGGACCTCGGGCACGACGTTGTCCTCGAGGACGCGGTAACCAAGGTGGTCAGCGATGTACTTGACCTTGTACTCATTACCGTCAGGCGCTACCCAAGAGTACTCGCCCTCGACGGCCGTGCCCGGGACGCCCTCCTGCTCGTGCTCCAGATGGTCCTCCTCGATGTTAATGATGTCAGACGGGCGGGCAGCGGCCAGGACAACCAGACCCAAGATAACCAAAACCTGCAATAACAATGAAATAATTGACAGATTATCTACGCTAAGGGTTTGTAAATGGACATTTTAAACGCTTTAGAAAACGGCGTCCTTACCAGCGCCTTCATGTTGGTGTGTGTGCGTGTGGCAGAGGACCTCATGAGGTCTGCTTTAGTAGCCCCCTTGATATATATACCAGCGCCCAGTGACCCTGAAAATGCTCCTGTTTTTATGCTTGTTTTGACGTGCATGCAAGCAAGCACAACTACGGAAGAATAGATGCTTAGGTTGACAGTACGTTTTATATATATATATATATATATATATATATATATATATATATATATATATATATATATATATATATATATATATATATATGTGTGTGTGTGTGTTTGTGTTTGAAAATGTCTGTGTTTCACTGTCGGTCTGTCCCAAGTGGGAAGTCAGACGCTCGCGGCTAGCCTCACCCAAATTATTATTATACGATTACAATTGGAAATTGTAATTGTATAATATGAAATATCAATTGTATAATAAATATGAATTGTATAAATATGAATTGTTTAAATATGAATTGTATAAATATGAATTGTTTAAATATGAATTGTATAAATATGAATTGTTTAAATATGAATTGTATAATATGAAATGTAAAAAAAAAATACAATTGGAAAATGATTAGAAACAGCTGTTGTAGTTGACAACTGTATGATTGACAAAGCTAATATGTGAAGATTGTAATGTATAATTCTATATAGAACAAGCATCCTAAGATTTGTAATTTCCAATTGACTGAGAGATGTGTTCTTCAGCCCCAGAACCTGTTCACTGAGAGAGAGAGAGCTGAGGCCGTGAACATCTTATATATTAATCACATTAATTTATATGTTAGTGCTTTAAATTGAATTATCATCGTCAGAGATTCATGTTTTGTTGTTATTAATAAGACTTTCTCTCAGGTTAGTAATTCACTGTCAACTTATATGGCAAACTAACCCAACTTTATCTGTACTAAACTCATTTATAAATAAAGTTGTTTAATTTTTATTTTGAATTGAATTTTTTTTTATTAAGATATGAGGTACATCTGCATTAGTGCAGCTACCCTAGACTATATGAAGTCGAGTACAGTGTGTCAAAAAAAGCTAACTTGGTGATGCTAAAAAATCCCCATCACACAGGATGGTTAGTCATACAGAGGCATGTGATAAGCGGTCTGCACTGGCAGACTCCGGATGCATTTTGAGGATATCATCAACACAAGATGATATCCTCAAAATGCATCCGGAGTCTGCCTTTGAATTGAATTGCACTTGCAGAAGACGAAGTTGTGTATAGGCCAAAGAGTTAGATGAGAATATGAGAACTGAATCAAGCGTGAATAAGAGTGAGGGCGCATGCGTGAGAGTAATTACCCAAGTGTAATTACCTAAGGGTAGTTAAAGGGGAGCGCTATTCTCGTGGGGCTGTAAGTGGCGTTTCCCCTCAGACTATCTTTAGCTAGAGATATGTAATCTAACGACAGTGTTACCATACACGATCTAAATGCCAGTTATCCAGAGATATTTTTAGCTTTTCGGCACCTCTCGTTCACTCTGTTGCGAGAGTGAGAGTGCGAGAGCGAGAGTGAACGCGCGGGACTGCAAGAGTGACCTCGAGTTATGGCATTGGTTGATGAAACGATACGCCCGTTTTTAGTGCCATTGGATAAACAGTTCGTTAATGGCTCAATTGGGGGGTTTGTTGACGTCATTAGACCTGCCATTGACGTCATCCGGGGATTCCCTCGTCCTGGTCATGCCTGAGGGGAGGGAGTGAGGGAGGGAGAGGGGAAGGGGGTGGAGCCTATAGAGGGAGAGGGGACCCCCTAGCGGTCCTGCCTGTTGCTGACTTGGACGGGTCTGTTGCCTAGCCAGTCCTGGGGATATATTTTTTCTTTTCCCTATTAGCAGCGACCAAAGATGCCATGGAACATTAACTGAATTATGTGAAAGAAATACAGTTGACAACAACGTTCAATCCTATGACAAATTTCCGTGGTTGCTTTTAACTCACAGGACAGCTAAAACTATCAGGAAGAGAGATTCCTGTCGAATACTTAGAAGGGCATCTGTAAATCAATTGTAAATTTAATTTACGATAGCACCACAAACCTGAAGGTCAGAACAAATGTTACCTCGTGTAGACTGGATCATTTTAATGTCTGGTCGAAAGTAATTTAACAACATCTCAGCTTCTTTGGGTGTGAACTATGTGGCTGGTAAGATGCTGACCTTCGGTAAGCTTAGGCAGATTCCTGTTACCTGATCAGTGTCTTCAGGCCAGCCCTTGTGATCCTGGCTAGCTCCTTGTGATCCTGGTTAGCCCCTTGTGATCCTGGTTAGCCCCTTGTGATCCTGGCCAGCCCCTTGTGATCCTGGCTAGCCCCTGTGATCCTGGCCAGCCCCTTGTGATCCTGGCTAGCTCCTTGTGATCCTGGTTAGCCCCTTGTGATCCTGGTTAGCCCCTTGTGATCCTGGCCAGCCCCTTGTGATCCTGGCCAGCCCCTTGTGATCCTGGCCCGCTCCTTGTGATATCAAATCCGAGTTATCTTATTGATTTTCCTCTTTACCAAAGCTTCACTTCTCTAGTGGTCAGCAATATACTTTTATATGTATGTCTTACACTAAAGCTACGGGATATATATCTCGCTATAAAAAGATAAATAACATGATTTATTTTGCCCGGCGGCCTCCACCAGTGGTGCAGGAAGCGTGAGAGTTGCTGTTGTCTGGGATGTTGTTGTTTTCATAACTAGTTAGACTCTTCAACGTGACGCTCGAGTGATGTCAGCCGGGTGAAGACATCACTTGAGGGCTAGCGGCGCGGCGCTCACTCTCAATAACCGGAAACAGGAATTTGGTATCTGGTTAATGGGTCGCTCGGTAACCGGGAACAGGTAAAGTGGTAACCGGTTAGCGTGTCACAGCGTCGATAACCGGGAACAGGCAGGAGTCAACAGAAGCAATAACTCATCAACAAAGGGTCCTCCTGCCTGAGGCTGTTGGTACAGAGCGGGACACAACTCAGTTATGAACAAATCCACAAGGGCCGTGACGAGGATTGTGGATTTGTTCATTTGATGCATCACGTTAGTGTGATCTCTGTGTGTGAACTCAGTTATGTTTGCTGTCAAATGTTAAGTAAAAATTTAGTTTTTTGTTTGTTAACCTGTGATATTTTGTAATGACTGTTTGACTAGCCTCCTTGCCTCCCTCCCCCCCCTCCTCCCAAAGCCTTCCAGACATCCCTCCCTCCTCCATCCTTCTCGTCTTCCCCCTCTCACTCGTCCTCCACCCCCTCCCCCATCCCCATCCCTCCCCACCCGGCGATCCCTCTTCCAACCATTCCCATAATGTTTCCTCGACACATACAAAAAAAAAGCAGTCACCCATCAATACCCAGCGAGCGAGCTGGCACGGGGCACCAGAGGTCATTTGCATCATAACCCACGTTCCCAAGCACTGGGAAAGTCGTAGCCAACACCTCTTTTTTTTACCCCCATCGAGAATGGACAAGTTGTGTTGATCAATCAGTGGGGTTCAAGAGCGTGGGAATGGGTCAGTGACCAGGTGGAGCTCGGGGCCCCTCCGGTCGGCTCGGGGCCCTCCGGTCGGCTCGACAGTCCGGCCGACTCGGGGCGCTCCGGTCGGCTCGACGGTCCGGCCAACTCGGGGCCCTCCGGTCGTCTCGGGGCGCTCCGGAGGTCCGGAAAGGCCAAACGAAGTCACCCCTGCTTAGAAAACTAGCCCGGCGCTCTCTCTCTCTCTCTCTCTCTCTCTCTCTCTCTGGATCACGGAGCGGCTATCGCCCGACGCTATCAGCTATTCCAGGGTTCAGAGAATCACACAGCGAGACGCGTATTTCACTCTGTCTGCGGATAGAAAAATGGTTGACTATACTCTAACCGAGCGGTCAGAGTAGCCGCATTCCCTAGGTTCGCCGTAGTGCTTTTGGATACAGCAATTCACGTTTTCTTTGGTGAGACTAGACAAGGAAAACGCATGCTTGCTGCTACCTGGCTCGTCTATGACTGGAAATTGAAAATGTAAATCATTCACATTTGTTTTGTGTCAGGTGGTTGAAAATGTCAATAACAGGTGTCAGTCACCCGGATGGTTCCGTGATTCTAACAGGTAAATCCTCCCAAGTGGACCGCCAAATTTCCCAAAGCTACCCCAAAGCTAATAAAAGCTACCCAAAGCTAATAAAAGCTACCCCAAAGCTAATAAAAGCTACCCCAAAGCTAATAAAAGCTACCCCAAAGCTAATAAAAGCTACCCAAAGCTAATAAAAGCTACCCAAAGCTAATAAAAGCTACCCCAAAGCTAATAAAAGCTACCCCAAAGCTAATAAAAGCTACCCCAAAGCTAATAAAAGCTACCCCAAAGCTAATAAAAGCTACCCCAAAGCTAATAAAAGCTACCCCAAAGCTAATAAAAGCTACTCAAAGCTAATAAAAGCTACCCCAAAGCTAATAAAAGCTACTCAAAGCTAATAAAAGCTACCCAAAGCTAATAAAAGCTACCCAAAGCTAATAAAAGCTACCCCAAAGCTAATAAAAGCTACCCCAAAGCTAATAAAAGCTACCCCAAAGCTAATAAAAGCTACCCAAAGCTAATAAAAGCTACCCCAAAGCTAATAAAAGCTACCCCAAAGCTAATAAAAGCTACCCCAAAGCTAATAAAAGCTACCCAAAGCTAATCAAAGTCACCCAAAGCTTCCCAAAGTTAAGAAACCCCCCCCCCCCAAAGCTACCTAAAGCTTCGTAGCATTACGTAAGTAATTAAGAACTACGAATCTAAGTGGCAGGTGACGCCACAGGAAGTCGACGATCCAAGCGACAATGTTGTTTGTGGCTTTGAGTTATTAGACGGACCCAATGTCGTTATAAAATGATATTATTTCAGATTGAAAATATATCTTGGTCGTGTTGTGCATTCAGCACCAGCAGTATAGTGAGTAAATAAGTAAATATATCACAGTTCTTCAGTACTTACGTAAAGTTATGGAGCTTTGGGTAATTAGACTGACCGCTGTAGACGGGGGGGGGGGGTGGGGGGAGGGGGAGGGGATGAGTGAAGGGTAATATACTAGGGGGATGAGGGAACAGTACCCTGCCTGTTAGGGGCATTATAGTAGGGGTTGCTACCCTCCTGTTATCGTAGTTACCACCCTTTCCACCGCCCCTAATGAGCGAACAACAGTAATGAACAATATATATATAACTACAGCAGTAACAACATCGAAGAACACAAAGAAGAACGAGAGCAGACCTGGCAACAGTAAGCAAAGAACTCTCTCGCGAGAACAAGAACAACAGAACAAGAACATACTCTCTTGGCCTTGATGCAACACTGCTCTCTACAACACAGACAACAGCTGGAGACGATTACCTCCTGCCCCCCAACAACAACAACACTGTTAACAATTACAGCAATAACAACAACAACAACACTGTTAACAATTACAGCAATAACAACAACAACAACACTGTTAACAATTACAGCAATAACAACAACAACAACACTGTTAACAATTACAGCAATAACAACAACAACACTGTTAACAATTACAGCAATAACAACAACAACACTGTTAACAATTACAGCAATAACAACAACAACACTGTTAACAATTACAGCAATAACAACAACAACAACACTGTTAACAATTACAGCAATAACAACAACAACACTGTTAACAATTACAGCAATAACAACAACAACACTGTTAACAATTACAGCAATAACAACAACAACACTGTTAACAATTACAGCAATAACAACAACAACAACACTGTTAACAATTACAGCAATAACAACAACAACAAATAACAATAAAACTAAACGGTGGCATGAACAAATAACAATGAAACAGCACCAACAATGACGACAATTGCATTCCCAACAGCGACAAAGAATGGCAGCAAAAGCAGCATACCAGTATATACACAGCACAATAAGATTGTGCTGTAATGCGCGAAGCAACAGTCTGAGTGATCACAATGATCAACTTCCATCACTTAACTACCCCTCTGGGGGTTTCTGAAGCTGGGATAACTACTTAAGCTACGGGGGGTGTGTTCAGGGGTGAGTGGAGACTAGGTGGTGTGTGTGTGTGTGTTCAAGGGGAGGGGGTGAGAGAGTGGTGTAACACTATCTTGCCTAACAATCCTGTTCCTAACCTGTTTTTTTTTCTCTCACCTGTCTATTTACATATTCTTACTTGATTCTTGTGTATTTTCTTTATTTTTGGTCACCTTAGATAAAATAATATCCAGTTAGTTACTAGTTCCACCTGTGGTATGAATTAATTAACCTTTGACCTCGTGTGTGGGTAACAACCTCACTTTAGCCTCGTCAAGGGTCAGGTTGTCGTTGAAGGGTTACTATGTGGGTGGTCTTAAGGTCACAGTCCATAAGGTCACTTTCTCTCGTTGACTTCTCCTCTTACTCTTTCTTTCACTGTAGGTATACATGTAAGAGAGTCTTGCATGTATCTTTTTCTTACATTCTAACACAGTGGGACAGCACACACTCTCCAGACAACAGTATATCTTGGATAAGTTACTCCACAACAGTTGCTCGGATTGTTGACTTCTTATGGCATTCCCTGCTACGTGGTTTCGTTACAAAAATTATATTATTTCAGAGTAAAAATATGTTTTTTTCATATTCTACATTCAGCATCAACATTATAGTGAGTAAATATATCACATTTCTTCATCGCTTACTTAATGCTAGGAAACTTTGGGTAGCTTTGGGTATTTAGACAGATCCGTTTCAATGCGTTATATGACATGCCTCTTAGTTCTGGGACTAGCCTAGTGGCATACCTCTTAACGTTTTCCAGCTTCGT
The DNA here is from genome assembly GCF_040958095.1 of Procambarus clarkii. Classification (NCBI taxonomy): domain Eukaryota; kingdom Metazoa; phylum Arthropoda; class Malacostraca; order Decapoda; family Cambaridae; genus Procambarus; species Procambarus clarkii. Next base: position 21,832,767 of record NC_091168.1, on the reverse strand, counting down.
CTTGTGCTTGACAAGGTACGGGCTCCATGCCGGGACCGCATACTCCAGGACTGGCCTTACATACGTGGTGTACAAGGTTCTGAAAGATTCCTTATGCACGTTTCTGAAGGCAGTTCTTATGTTAACCGGCCTCGCATATTCCGCCAATGTTATTCTTTCTATGTGTGTGTGTGTGTGTGTGTGTGTGTGTGTGTGTGTGTGTGTGTGTGTGTGTGTGTGTGTGTGTGTGTGTGTGTGTGTGTGTAGTTTCTTGCGTGGAACTGTATCAAAGACCTTCTGGCACTCTGGGCAAACAGCAGTCTGCCCATCCTTGCCTTTTCATAAAACTGTTAGGATCGTAAAAGACGTTGATTTCCCTGACAAGATGCGTGTACTCACCTAGATGTGCTTAACATGGTTGAGCAATAGCTCCCCAGCCTGCCTTAGCACCG